>NC_141693.1:435375483-435667527 GCF_964263255.1 Lissotriton vulgaris
TATTTCTGTGTGTCTCAGCTTCTTCTCGCCATGTACCTGCGTGTACCCCCGACTCGAGCCCTGCCAACAGACCACGCCTTTGAAAGTCGTTAGCTGACCTTTTGGCTTTGTCAATGGTTGTTGCTGATGTTGAACAACATCGCCCAAAAAATCCCCCAAAACAAATTCTGTCCTCAGAGTGATGACAGAGCATGTAGCAAGCGAATGAGATTAGCACGAAAGCCATCCAATGAAAAGCAATGGGGTGATTTAAAGCCCACTGTAAGAATTGATATTGTACAAAAGCTGTTTTTTAGGCAACAGACAGCGATGGCTTCAGGTGGGACCTAAAAATAGAAAAAAATTGTAAAAGCCTCCCGTCTCTAGCCCTAACCCGTCCAGGGCTAGTCAAAGAAATAGTTTTATGGTTCTGAGATTGTTCTACAGTTGTCAAACCAGTTCTGGGGCCTCCTCTGTGGTTCACACCCCAGCCCCAGGCCAGGCTTGGTTCTGACTTGTATCAGAGACAGTGGCTGGTAAAGTTGTGTTTCTGCAGCGCTGTCACAGTGTCAGGAGTGTCGAGGAAGACTCCTTATGAAGTATTTGTTATCGAAGGACCAAAAGATATACCATGAGGAACGAACAACGTCAGTGAGACCCCTGCACCCCTATTTCTTGCTACCCACCTTCAGACTTGGGGAAACAATTTTCAGATTTGCACCCTTGCGACGTCACTGAACACGATCAACTTCTCTTGGTCAGGTCCTTGTTAGAATGGATGAAAATTTGAAGGAAAATGTAACCGTAGACTCCTTTAAAGAGGAGATTTAAAGGTAGACTTAAATGACCTCGCAAGCTCTTGATTTATGTAAATATTCAAATTATATAGTGCGTTCTTATACAGATAAGTCAAAATGAAGCAGGCGCGTAGCATTCCCTACCTTTTGCCACCGCACGCCGCGTTTAAGAGCGCAGGGGAGGGTGCTGCCGCCCCCCAAAACTCGTGCCGCTCCCACTTGCTATGCCACTGAAATGAAGCATACCTATTACATCCTCTGCAACAACATATAAGATTTCACAAAATGGAATGCAGCAAGCCACACTGTAGTGTGAAAGGGAGAGGGCAGGAATGTTCAGTATTTAACATTATATGGCACATTCCTGCGCTGGCACACAAACTGCCCTAGTGCCAACGCAGGCACCCCTGCACCATGTTGCAGAAAAGAGCTCCTTCCTGCACAAAAACAATCCTCAGAGGCATTTTTCTCTTTCTAAGTGTGCAGAAGAATGCAGCACACTTAGAAAAGAGAAGTAAAGGAGAAATAAAGATAATTCTCCTCGTTGTGGGGGGGGAGTACAATTTTGATGCATTCCCAGGTCTACCAAAGTAGGCAAATTTGGGAATGTGCCCAAATGCTGGGGTGGATGTGTGAGAACACCCACGCTCCACCCATAACATGCCTCTCTGCCATAGAGTAACGTAACACAAGGCAGTGGTTTGCGCTCCCTTGCATTACTCTAGACTTATCAAGCAATGCAGGGCCATGCAAGGTGGCCTTCTATGGCTTGATAAATCTCATTTTGGCTTTACATTGCCCTTGCATCCCCTTGCATGGCTCAAGAGAAACACAAAACCTTGATAAATTATGGGCCTATGTTTATTAAAGAATAAATCAATTTTTATCATATTGTGTATCTGTAAACCACTTTTACCAGAAATATATAGTGCTACATCAGGTATTTCTGCAGGGTAGGCTTAATGCTCGTAAAGACATTGTACTCTTTTCTGTTTTCAAAGTGTTCATTTTCGGATTTTATGTAAAGTAGTTACATTTTTGTTTGTGGTTTTAAGAGAATGATAGTTACTGAACTGTACAACAATCTGTGACATTGGTGTTCAAGCATCCCATGAATGGCCTGTTTTTTTTTATTACACTTATTGAGTTTAATTTTCTCTATTGTCTATTTTGTGTATCAATTGTGCGTTTTTATGGGTGATTTAGGTTTTTGATTTCGTACTTATTTTCTATTGATACGGTCTTAATGAATTGATGTAAGAAAGATCATCCTGTCCCATGGCTCGTTTCAACTGAACAACACTTATGGGATGAGAAGATCAGTGTC
Source organism: Lissotriton vulgaris (assembly GCF_964263255.1). NCBI lineage: Eukaryota > Metazoa > Chordata > Amphibia > Caudata > Salamandridae > Lissotriton > Lissotriton vulgaris. Next base: position 435,377,587 of record NC_141693.1, read on the forward strand.
AGAATGTATGTCAGCATTCAGCACCTTGGATAGCTCTGGGGCTGTCGAGGGTGTTGAAAATGTTTACATTGAAGTCTGCTGGGTGCCTGGCTCACAGCTTTTACTTCCTGGAGTAACGAAAACCACTTTGAAACCAGTGTCCTCATGGCTCCGGTGTTGACCCTATAGACCAGCTTCTGTAGAGTTTGAATGGATCCCATAAAATCCCACCCCATTGGCTTATCAATGCCTGTGGTGTGGTACAAAGGAATCTGTTGATCCTGGGTGAACCTCCTCTGTAGTGTAGCTCCTGTGTCTCTCCTTGGGTGTTCTCCATAAAATATTCCCTCGTGTTTTAGCAGAGCCTCCGGCAAGTGTGTCCTCTTTCGCTCTAGTATGACTCCAATACTCACTGATAGCTTGACAGAGACTAATTGAGGGATGTCCTTTTAGTGAAAGCCAAGCACCGCTCCCTGGTAGCGTCACAGAGTCTCCAATAGGTTGGGCCTTTTTAAGCTACTCAGTGACCTCTATATCCCCTTATCGACCCCACTGATGCTCCTAATGACAGTTTCTACACATATGACACAGTTCATCCAAAAGAGGGTGAGTGTCAATTCTCACCTCTCTCCAAAACCCTATGCCTGTGCACAATAGCATTCAACAGACATGGCTTATACAACGCAACCAACCCCCATGCACCGCTCCCAGCATGTGCCATCCAGGCCAAAGTGCAAACAACATTTACATGGTCAGAGGCAATCTGAAAAATCAGGCATGGTTCTGGACCTACGTTTGAGCACCCCAGGACTGAATAGTCCTGGATAGAACTCAGTTTTGTCAATGAGCAATAGAACCTCAAGTGCATAGTGACTTCTACTTTTAATCATGGTTTTATCTGATTTCCACCCCTGCACTGTTATTTCAAGATGGAAAATTGCAACGTAAGAAAACATGTTAGATTCATCCCCGGTCAATTACAATACTTGCTAATATTTATTTGGAACGTGCTATTTGCTAATGGTTTACCCAGTGACGCCATTTGCCATTGGTTTACCCAATAACTTAATTTGCGTTCATTTTCCCAATTATGATGTTTGCTATTGTTCCCCCAATTATACTATTTGACATTGGCTTAACCAATTATGATATTTGCTATTGTTTCACCCAATTACTTTATTTGACATTGGTTTACCAAATTACGATACTTACTGTTGGTTTACCTAATTCCGCTATCTGACGTGTTTTTCCAAATGCCACTATTTGCCACTAGTTTACCAAATTACAAAATGTGCCATTTCTAACATGCCATTTCTTTACACGATGGCCTTTTTAGTCTTGGTGCAGCCATGTAAGCTATCTGCCTTTGGTTTATGCAAAGACACTTTTTAGCCATTGCCTCAAATTCCAATTAGTTTACCCAATGCCACTATTGGCCCTTGGCTTTCCCAATCCCGTTGTTTGCATCGGTTTCCCATTGCTGCTATTTGCCGTTGGTTTACCCAATGATGGTGTTTATTGTTGGGATATCGAAATTATGCGATTTGCCATTGGTTTACCCATAGCAGCTATTTTCCATTGGATTAGCTATTGAAGTAATTTTCTGTTGATTGATACAGTGATGCTATTCGCTATTGGTTTACCCTCGAATTTTAGCACCCTCAGTAGAGTCTTTTTACATATTTTTGAATTTTGCGAATTGGAGGGGAGAAAGAGGCCTATCAGAGCAAGCGATCATGTGAACAAATAACTTTGTGTCCTGGCCACAAAGAGCCACATGTCTGCTACAGTCCATTGGTGGCAGCTGAATGAGGGAGGGATTCTGCCATTTCCTTATTCCCTTGCACCCAGTTAGCACCAAACTGAAAGCTTATCAACATGCAGAGGTTTGTATATTATTTGTATAACTGGCATGTGAGAACACTCAAACGTTCGCAACTACGAGTTTCTCCTTAACTAATCGTGCATTGAAAAAAATAAATCAAATTTTTGCCTAAACCAAAAAAGGCACCTTAAGTAAAATAAACTGAAACTCCACAGAAGAGCTGATATTTTGCCTATTCTTGCAAGGTAGAATGGCCGATGTAGATACATGTCAAGTGTATTTAGCAAATATATTGTCACAGCACAAACCTAGGGTGCAAATTCTATTGTGTTGTGAAACCTACTGGGACACGATTCACTCTGTGACCCTTTTAAGGACATCACAAGGCCAGGCTGACATTCTACTGTGTTCTGAGCCTTTTGAGACATCTATCACTTGATGGTCCCTTTGAGTATATCTCAAGGGCAGGTGCCATTCTATTGTGTTAAGAACAATGTTAAGAACAGCCCAAGGCCAGGGTGCAAGAAGGTTAGTTTGTGATGCTCCTACTTAAAATGTAGCAGAAAGGTCAGGGTACAATACTGTTATTTTAATTAGGAGCTGGGTGCAATTCTACTGCTTTTAAGCTAGCGTGTGGCGACGTCCCAGTTTTACGATTTTAAATACTGCATGCTGACTAAAGCACAGTGGTTCTCTTTAGCCGAGCAACGCCCATTGGATTGAAACCACTTTAGCCCCACCCCCTTCTCCTTCCCAGTCGTCTGAAGTAGCCCGGGCTGCGAAGTGCACAGGCTCTCTTCAGCAGGGCCGGACTGGCCATAGCGGGCACCGGGTGTTTTCCGTTGGGCCGGAAGGGTGGGGGCCGGATTTGGACCAGTTGGGGCAGTTTTTAGGTCTTGGCCCGCTTAGGCTGCGCTTGCGCAGTCTCACCGGCGAGTTCTTATGTTTCTTAGTGTGGGGCTTTAACCCGCCCCTCTTCTCCATTGGCTGGCCTCCTAAATGCTGGCCAGCCATTGGAGAAGAGGTTTGTCCTTTAATTTAAGCCCCATCTTTTCGGGATTGAGGGGTGTGTCTTTTAGTTTCTTTCTCTCCTCTTCCCATTGGCTGGAATTTTACATTCCAGCCAATGGGAAGAGGAGAGAAAGAAAAACACGCCCCCAGTCCGAAAATGACAGGCGTTTCTCCGAGGCATTTCTGCATGACCTCGGAGAAACATGGTGGTGTCATGGCGTGCACTGCTTTTTTTGTCACATATTTGCCTGCATATGCACACGTGCACACCCACACAAAGTCGCTTTTCCACCCCTTGCTCTATTTCCTGTGCCGTTCCTCTCCCACCCCACCGCCTCCACAGATGCTTTATGGTATCGTCTGTAGAAACGGGGTGGCGAAGATGGAATGATCCGCCTAATTGGATTCACAGTGCTATGACTATTATGCTGGTCTTTCTCCTCTTACATTATATAAAACCTGTGTAAATTTGTACTTTGCTATTCCATATGAAATGCGTGTAAAAATCAATTTCCGTATGTAAAGTTTCAATCTTTATGTAAAGCAGCCTTCAGGTACTACCTTTTGCTCTATAGATAATTAAAAACTCATGCCTTTTCTATCACGCTTTTCTCCCCACGCCCAATGGACTTTCTTTCCCATGATCTCCACTTACACTCCCCACGCCCTGTCACCAGTCCTCTCCGGCATGCTCATTCTGATAGGTTTCATTTTCGATGCCCCGCCCATTGACATTTACATATGCAAGTTAGCATCATGTGTCTAACTGATGAAGTATACACTTATGCTCTTACGTTATTTTTATTACTCATGTGATCATTCATTTATACGTGTGGTGATATTTTTATTTCCTTAGCTTAGCTTGTGTGCCTCCATTTTGAGTATTCTTCTGTGTCTGCGAGTCACACTCGCTCATCCACCCCTCCCGTAGGAATAGGAAAATCACTAATGCAGCAGTTTTCATTTCTCAGCTAACTGAGGCCGAAACTAACAAGTTCCTTATCAGTAGTGTTCTCATGCACCAGAGACGCTGAGGCTCGGCTCTGCGGCCTTGGGCGAAAGATAGCTAATGTTGCCTTTGCAGGTGCAGATGCCTCTTGTATGATGCCATTGTTCCTCTCTCTGGGGCTCAGTAATTTTCCAGAAGGGGCGCGTTTTACTATACTGTACCATGTTATAATGTATTGCTGTGATGATATGAGTTAGTCCTCTCGGCGCACTCTTAGGGGTGAAGTCGGACAGGGCCCTCTCATATGGGAGTTTGTGGCCTAATAAAATTATCTTGTTTATTCTTCTCCACTGTCCGGCTGACTTTTTACTGAGTAACTATAGGTGAGTGTGGTAAGTCACTCGGGTGGATTTGAGCCACGCTTATCAATACTTAGTTCTCAATTATTACTTATCAATCATGGTCATCTTCCTCTCCATGTTGCCTGCGCCCTCTCTGCTGTGGCCAGGTTCCTCCCTCTAATCCTCTACCCCGCATCCTCCAGTAGTGATATTCTCCCTTGCACCTGGACAGGTTTATCTCAGCCTTTCCCAGGCCACCTTCTCACCGCGCCACCAGGCCTCTCTCTATCTACCCTTAGGCCGGTAGCTCCTCACCTCTCCCTGAACTGTGACGCTCGCCCCCTGGGCTTCGCTGCCGATGCCCGGGTGCTGTCATGGCTTCAAAGCCCCACGTGCCCCGCGCAATAAGCCAACTTTATGGGGAGGAAGATCAGCTCCCAGGGCAAGGAAAGGCAGGGAGGCTAAGCAGGAACGGGGGGTGGGAGGAAAGTGTTGAAGGGGCGGGCAAGAGACATGGCAGTTGGAGGGCTGGGCTAGAGGGAGGAAAAGCGACAAAGACAGAAACAGGGCTGGTGTCAAAGACACAAGATGACAAAAGATTGGGACTGAAGGGGAAGGCGAGGTGAGGAGCAGAGGTAGCGACCATTGCAGTGAAACAAAACCATTTGAGTGCGCCCGAACTGAAAGTGGGAGATGTTCGTGGCGAGTGGCGGAGAAAGGGTGGTCAAAATAAATGAGGGACAACTTTACGACTGAGAGCAGTACACTGTATGATGAGGGGAATAAAGCAAAACACGGGTTAAGGGCCAGTTTTAGAGATAGCGTAGAGTTGGAAGAGCTGGCAAAGGGGAGGAGAGAAAGGATGAGGGGCCAGCCTAGAGGAGGGGTTATAGGAGGCGACATAGAGAAACAGAAAGGCTGGTGTGCGAGAGCTTTATTAGCACTCTGGAGTCGATATTTCAGCTTTGGGTGGAAAGTAGACTATAGGCCTGCTGGACCTGTGTCTCGTGCACGGACAGGGGTGGACTCGGTTTTATGGGGGTGCTTTGAACTTTTGTTTCGACATTTCCCTGTTGTAGATAGTTCTGCTTCTAAGCAGGATGTTTGCCTGTTGTAAACCCAGCAGGGCTGGGTTAGCCTTTAATCCTTCAGCAAAAAAATACTGTGTAACCTGGTTCCTATGCTTCAAGCCTTTGCTGGCTATTGGAATTATGCTCTGGGGCTCTGTGGCTCTGTGTGTGTATGTGTGGCTCTGTGTGTGTGGCTCTGTGTGTGGCTGTGTGTGTGTGTGTGTGTGTGACTCTGTGTGTGTGACTCTGTGTGTGTGGCTCTGAGTGTGTGGCTCTGTGTGTGTGTGGCTCTGTGTGTGTGTGGCTCTGTGTGTGGCTCTGTGTGTGTGGCTCTGTGTGTGGCTCTGTGTGTGGCTCTGTGTGTGTGGCTCTGTGTGTGGGTGGCTCTGTGTGTGGGTGGCTCTGTGTGTGGCTGTGTGTGTGTGAGTCTGTGTGTGGCTCTGTGTGTCGGTGGCTCTGTGTGTGTGGCTCTGTGTGTGGGTGGCTCTGTGTGTGGGTGGCTCTCTGTGTGGGTGGCTCCGTGTGTGGGTAGCTGTGTGTGTGGGTGGCTGTGTGTGTGTCTCTGTGTGTTTGTCTCTGTGTGTGGGGGGCTCTGTGTGTGGCTCTGTGTGGGTGGCTCTGTGTGTGGGGGGCTCTGTGTGTGTGGGTGCAAATGTAATAGGTCTCGTATTTGCGAGAGATTAAGCTATTGGCATTGTAAAGGACAATGCCATTTATTTATATGTTTTAAAAACAAAAATACATAAACAAAAATAATGTCATGAGCATTGCCAATAGCTCTAACTTTAACAAAGACGAGACCATTGCATTGTAAAGGCTTGTTGTTACTGGGGCTGGTTTTGCATCTATGCTTCAAAACAGGAACTGAGCCCTCTGTGCAATATATAATTTGTTATGTAAAAATTGTGAAAGAGTCACATTTTAAAAAGTTTATTTCTTTAACATGGACGTGTTTCATTTCAGCACACTAGAATGCATTTCTGAGTTGATTTACATTTATCAGAAGTCATAGTTTCTAAGCACAAACTCTGAAACATTCATGCTTGCGATGATGATATATTAGCAGGGCCACTGGAATTTTGCGATTCTGAGGCTGCAGTATTTTTTCGCATTGTAAGGGATTAGCAGAATTTGCAACCTAATCCATGGTCTACTGAAATTTTTTTTGTAGATTTTAACATTAAAAAATCTTTTCTTGCTCACTCAAATCAAAATTTACATAAAACATTGTGATACTTGTTCCTGCACAGTGGTAGACCCTTCACAAAGGTTAACTGGTCATATTTCAGTTGCTCATTGCTGTATTTAGGTTTTAAACTGTTACTAATATTAGTGTGAAGTCTTTTTAGAGACAGTGTTATGTGTGAAAATGAAAAAAGAATTACTTAATTCTCTCACAAAATGTGGCGCATTATGCTACATAATTTGGCTTTTCTTTGTTGCATAATTTAGTCACCTCTATTGCATATTTTGATCTTCCTCTACCACATAATTCCAGTGGCCCTGGCGATTAGTCAACCAAGAGGCAAGCCAACTGTCACGTTTATGACATATTTAGCAACATTAAAGTCTATTAAAGCATAAAAGTGAAGTTTTTGAAGAAGGCACATGCTTAATGCGCTCTTAAAATGAACGATAAAAGAAAAGGAAGCACAATGTAATAAGGTAATTACCTCGGGTAAGAAAGATTTTGTCAAGCAGGTAAATCATGTTTGAAACCAGGTTTCCTGGTTTTACAGTGCACAAGTTAGTTGAAGGGGTGGGGGCTTGGTGAGTGACATAAGGGCATGGGTGGCAGAAGCCACATGAAGACTTGGCTCAAATGTTCCAAAAGGATTTCTTCCCGAACCAGAGCTCAAAATCTGGCTCTGGCCTTCAATGGCTCTCCCATCTCTAGAAAAGTGACTTTCAGCATGTTCAGAAGGCTGACCTTTTGTTGCAAGATCAGCTTTGATAATCAAAGTACAAATTACACGAAACTCCCAAATGCCAACCATCAGTTACATGGTGAATTTGTTAGTGCCTAGGGATAAATCATCCTACATTCACACAACTCACACTACACTCATACAGGTTCACAAATCACCCGGCGTTCTTGTGGACAATCTACTCACCCTGCAGTCACACTTCTAACCTTGCATTTGCATGGGCATTCTTTTCACCTTGCGCTCACACGGCTAACTCAGCACTTATACCACTCACAGACTTCAGGGCTTAATTTGTCCCCAAAAAAATATATGTGCCACCAGGGCCCTTGTCAGGAAACTACTGCAGCTTGCGCCACACAGTGCTCCTACATGTGTGATAGTTCAGACTATTCCAGGCCCCCAAAGCTATTAGAATGCTTTAGTCTGCCGGTAGGAGTCCTTTTCGATCTACATTGAATTAATAAACAACTGATTTTGAGCTCATCTCTAATTTAGACTAACAGCACCACCATGTGGCAGACTGCCACATGTGCCGGTGTTGATATTTAAGTGCCCGTGCCGAGCAACGAAAACCACCAGCTCAAATTAAGCACTGCTCACTGTCTCCCAGCACTTACAAACCACACCTCTAACACGCCACTCGTTAAATTGCCCAAAACTAGTGACTATAAACATGTCACAGAATATCTGCTCTTCAAGCAGTACAAGATGTCTATTCAGTTCCATCCATAACTACAGGTCCAGTGCAAGAAGCTGTACTGAGGCTGTGGTATGTACGGGAAAGATGGTTGAGCTGAGGTTGTGGGGCCTGGTGTGAGAGAGCGGGGTCAGTATTAGGCTGTGGGGATCAGCCCAGAGGAAGCGGTAAAAGCAGGTGAAGCCTGCCAAAGGGGGAGCATCACAACAGGCTACGGGTGAAGCACTTCAACTGACGCTGATGTGGGAATTGAGTGGGGACTGCAGCTAAGTGTGTGGTGTGTCGTGCCCTGTACAAGGGCACTAGGACCCTGGGCAAAGGGCAGAGGCCAAGGGACACTGGACACCAAGTCCGGTGTAGGGGAGGGGCTACTAGGGGACTGGGCAGTCGAAGGAGGACCTCGGGCAGGAGGTCGCAATACAATGCAGCTGACTAAATAAAGAGTTGCCTGAGATCACTCTCGTGTCCAGCGTATCTGTGAGCAGGGAGAACACGACAACTGGCGACAAAGGCTGTGTGATCGGAGGACCGAAATCGAAGAAAAGAAGAGCTGCGGTCCGTCGCGGGAAAGACGAAAACAAAATCGAGACCAGAAGCCCACCCTGTCTCGTGGATAGAGAAGAAAGCGGCGTGGGAGCCCACCCCAACCGCCGTCGAAGGAAACAGCACCGTCTGCATTGCCCGGTAAGCAGACCAAAAGCAAGTGAAAGAGCGTGCGCTCTAAAACAAAGAAAACGCGAGATATCGTGAGAGCAGAGCGCTGATTGGCTGGGAAGTCTCGCAAGACCACCGGCGGCCATCTTTAGGTCAGGCGAATCAGCCAATCACAAGAGAGAACAGCGCGGCGGCCATTTTGAGGCCAGGCAAACGGAAGGAAAGGCCAAAAAGTGCCGATTTGGGCAGCAAAGACGAAAAAAAGCACAGGCAAAGGCAACAAAGGCACAGCAAAGAAACTAAAAGAAAGGAAATAAGAAAAGAGGCCATAGGAAAAGGATATAAAGAAAAATAACAAAAGAGTGCCAGGAAGAGCACAAGAAAGATGAAATGGCAGACCCGAAGCCAGAAAGACAAAGTGCACAATACAGACGACCACTACCATTCAACTTGTCTGAGCCGCAAGTAGGAATTAGATGGGAAAAGTGGATCAGACGCTTCGAGAGATACATGGAAGCGACAGATGTATTAGACACAAAGCGACTAGGACTGTTCCTAAATTTAGTAGGGGATGACATTGAAGACCTTTTAGTGACATTGCCAAGCGAGGAAACTGCCACATAAGACAAATTAAAAAAGTGTCTAACAGCGAAATTTGACCCGCAGAGAAATGTCGATTTTGAACGATACACCTTCGCAATCGCGTTTTAACAACTCGATGAGACGCTAGATGACTTTGCGACAAGACTAAGAAAGCTAGTGACTCACTGTGAATTTGATAAATTCGACAACGAGCAAGCAATCAGGCTGCACATAATTGAGGGCTGCCGCAACACAGAGTTCCGTGCAAGGATCCTGAAAGAACCAACATCATTAGAGAACATCCTGTCACAAGCAAGAACGGAGGCAAGAGCAACAGCACAAGCAAAGGGAATGGAGCGAGGAAAAGAGAAACAACCTGAGGGAACCTGCTTCAGATGCGGGCTCGAATTTCCACATCGAGGCCCATGCCCAGCGTTTGGTCAGACATGCAGAAAATGCAACAGGAGGAATCACTATGCCAGTGTATGTCAAGGAGTGCAGTTCAGGAATGACAGGGGAAGGACAGGAAGACCACGAATGTCGACAACCAGGCATGTCAGACATGTCGAAACAGGAACAAGAAGCTCATCACTAGAATCAGGTGAAGAAGAGGAGGAAGAAAAGACTGAACAACTATATCTTATGTCAGATGTTATCACCAAAAATACTGATGAAGATGACAAAGAAGAAAGAATATGCCTGATAGACAAAAGCAAAATGAAGAAAATAGAGTCCCTAACCATAGGAGTAGGACCACACCAAACAAAGTTTGTCCTGGACAGCGGTGCAACATGTAACATCATGTGTGCATCGGAGTATGAAAAGATGAAGACAAAGCCGACATTGAGACCGTTCAGAGTTGAAGTATTCACGTGGGGATCGCGGAAACCTGTGATAAATATGGGGAAATTTACAGAAGAACTGACGTACAAAGACCAAAAGATCAAGGAAGACATTCACGTGCTGAGGGGAGACATCCCAGCGCCATGCTTACTAAGCAACATCACGGCTCAGATAATGGGTCTCATGGCAATGACATACAACATGTCAGAGAAAAGGAGCATCCTGAAGGAATACCCTAAGCTGTTACAAGGAATAGGGAAACTAAAAGGGTGACAAATAATGCTGCACATTGACGAAACAGTCAGACCAGTAGCGCAACACCATCAGAGAGTACCGATACATCTGCAGACACAGGTAGAGGAAGAACTGAAAGCACTCCTCAGGCAAGACATCATAGAGCCAGCAGAAGGACCAACACCATGGGTGTCACCAATAGTGGCTGTACCAAAGAAAGACACAACTAAGATAAGAATATGTGTCGACATGAGGATACCGAACAAGGCAATTGAACGCGAAAGACATCCCGGACCACACCTCAATGATATGATCAGCTGCCTAACAGGCACAAGACAATTTTCAAAACTAGATCTATGCAAGGGATATCACCATCTAGAACTAGATCCTCAGTCACGATACATCACAATATTTTCCACACACCTAGGTCTCTTCAGGTATAAACGGTTGAGTAAAAAGCAACAGCAACTGCGAAGAGGGAGTCCTGAAGGAAGAACTGTTAGCGTTTAAAAAGATCAGTGAGGAACTGTCAGAAAGTGAGAATGGAATAGTGATGAGAGGCACCCGAATAGTAATGCCCAGAGCACTAAGAAGAAGGACAGTAGACAGTAGAACTAGCACATAAATCACATCGAGGAATTGTAGCAACAAAAAAAAGCTGCGAGAAAAAGTATGGTTTCCGGGACTAGATAACATGGTAGAGGAAATTGTGATGCACTGTCACATCTGCCAAATAACAGGGCCACCATCAAAGCAGGAGCCACTAAAATGCCCACCCTTCCAAAAGAGGTGTGGACAGAATTGGCAGCAGATTTCTATGGGCCTTTGGAAGCAGGAAATTATCTAATGGTAATAATAGATGAATTCTCAAGGTTCCCAATAGTGAGACAAGTAGCGTCAACATCAGCAAACGCAAAGCTAGCCGTCCTGGATGACATTTTCGCAGCAGGGGGCTCGCCACAGACACTGAAGACCGACAATGGCCCGCCATTTTCTGGAGAAGAATTTAAAAGGTTCATGGAATACCTTGGAATACATCATCGAAGGATAACGCCTCTGTGGCCACAAGCGAACGGAATGGCAGAACGGTTCATGGGGACTATCAAAAAAGCAATACAGAGAGCAAAGCTAACACAGATCTCAATTGGGCAAGCACTATGCCAAGTGCTGAGGGATTATCGGAACACACCTCACAGTTCCACAGGAAAGTGCCCCGCAGAACTAGTGTTGGGGCGATCAAGCAGAACAGCATCAGCAGGACAATATCGAATCACCAGAAACAGCTCACACTTTAGGGAACTAAAGACTAAACAGGAAGAGCTGCCGACCAATGGGCTGAAGGAAGACGCACAAGAGGAAGGAACACAAGAGGAGGTCAGAGAACAACGACCAAGAAGAGAATGCAAAAAGCCCAAAAGACTGATCGAAGAGATGTAAAGAGTAAGAGGCCATGGAAAAACTCTCTCTCTCTCTTCTCTCTCTCTCTCTCTCTCTCTCTCTCTCTCTCTCTCTCTCGCTTGGCAGACTCCCATTCTCAGCAGGCAGGCTGGCATCCAGGCGCTTCTGATCAGGATTACAGCCCTTCCCCCAAGTAAAGACTCCAGGTGATATACCCTCTCCTCAGGGAAGCTGGCTGTCACACAGACTGTCTGTGGCTGTACAGCAGTGCTCAGAGTACGCTGCAGAATACTTCCTTCCTTGGTGAAAGGATTTAGAACTGGAGCTGCACGGGTAAGTAGCTCGCACTTTTATACAGTCAAAGCAGATAGGCAATGTCCCTGTCTGCAATCTCAGAACAGGTTTGGGGCATTCTTCTGTCATCTCTAGGCTGTTCTCCAGAAGCATCCTTTGTGTAGAGTGATACTCATCACAGCAGGGTAGTCTCTACCCTGTAGTACCCACAACAGAAGCACTAAGAATCATGAACTTTCTGTAATTGGCTTTTCACCAACCACACTGAAAAGTGATCTGGATGAAGACAATGGGATGACCTTGCTTAAAAGACCCTTCCCACCCTGGACACCATAAATAAGAGTCCCACCACCACCACCATCTACTAAAATACGGTACCACAGGAAGACTGATCAGTAGCTCTTCTCAGTAGGAGCACTTAAGTGAATGTCTAAAGGAGCCTTCAATCCTCCCTCCAGCTTCAAGAATGTCAGCGATACATTCCAATGTTTGGGAAAACAATCTCATCTACATCTTGTGCATAGAAGCAGGCTGGGGGCTTTTAAAATCTTATTCGCTTGCCTCCATTACGCTAGCTCACTCATGTACATACTATACTGCATGTACTAAACAAGCCACAAACACACAAAATCCACTTGGGATGTTAGCACTGGGATATAGCTTATTTTTTGGTCTTTTCACTACGTATACATTAAGTTGACTCCTGTAAATATGCTATGTTGTGGATGCAACACAAGTGCATATGTGTGTCTCAATGTATAATCACTGGTCTAAATATACATTATTTCTGATCATTGCCCATGTCTAAACAGTACACACATACATTAACAGCCACTCGTCTCCCTGTAAATGGTGAGCAGCTTGGATATTTCATTTTCTTTTCTTCTCAAGACCCATGGGGTGGTAACTAGAAGAGATGACTGGAGATAAAAAAGCTAACAATCCTTGAGACCTGATGTCTGCCTTGCTCAAGGTAGACCCGCCCTATGACCTGGAGAGATTAACTACAGCCTGAAGAGCTGAGAGTGGACAAGAGCCCTTAACACCTTCAGCGCGGCGCGAATTCACGCGCTGTGCTGAAGGTTCTAAGAAACAGGCGTGGCCGTGACGGAACGGTTCCGTCATAAGCACAGCCCAACCGGCGCTCGTGACGGAACCGTTCCGTCACAAGCATCGAATGGGTTAACATGAGACAAAGGATTTGAATAGCGAGAGTTATGAATGGACCTGCAGTCCTGATGAGAAGGATTAAGGTCACAAACAAGAGCCACACTAGAGGATTTTAGAGAAAAAAGGGTCCGTCAGCCACAATAACGGAAGTGGTAGTTGTTATATCTTCTTTTGCTTTTACATTTACATTTGCTTGTTTATGAAACATGTAGAACTTTGTAGTTGCCTAGCAAGTCTTTTCAAAAGTAGTACCATAGGAAATCCTGATCTCTAGGCAGAACAGCAGAAGGTCTCCTCGTCACCGGTCCTTGCTGTTTGGAGTGCACACCTGTATTACTTCCCACCCAATGATTTCTCTCTTCCTGCATCCCTTCCCACTGCTCAACCACAAGTTCAGCAGCGTAGCACAGCTCACCAGATAACAAAACACAATAATATCTGCAATCACTTCCCTTTAAACTAATCAACTCTTCACCAATGCCACAAATGCTTGTGGGCCAGCAGAATCACTAGCAAACCCATGTCCTCATGAATAGCTATGCATCCAAAACAGTCATCAACTTCCCAAAGGAACTCTAAATGTCTTACATAAAACCCTCTCTAATCCAAATAGGCCAAGAGATCCTTCTCATTTCTGGCAATAACAGGTTGCTTTAGTCAAAAGATATAATGATTGAAAGCTCAATCTCAAAACATATAACTACATTCATCAAAGAAAATGACCTGCTTTCAGATTATAAAAACAAATTCTGGTGTGGCTGTGGAACAGACGCAGCAGTGATTTACACATGGGAGGGTTTCAAAACTATAGTGAATTACCGGCACATCTATTACTGAACTTCCTTTGCCTTTGATACTGTTCATCAGTTTGAGGATTTGGGTGTACTATACGGTATGGCTGTGCTGCCTTACCATGTAATATACTCACAAAAACTGTCTTGGGTCCAGTCAGGCTTGTTTATAAAACCTTAAGCTTAACCCTGGGCAGCTATGACTTCGAGCAGCAAGGCTTAAACAAAGGAACTAGTGAAAAGCAATTAAAATTACCAAACAACTGTATAAGAAAGCCACATGACACGAAAGAAATCTGGCCCCACTTTATAAAAGTAGATTATATTTTTATGATTTTTAAGAGACCAAGATGAGCAAAATCAACTGGAGGGTTCTAGAAATACAGATTTTTGAAGAAAACGTAAATCTTAATTTAACTGCAAAAAGGCATTAGTGACTGTAAGTTTGTAAACTTTTGAAAAGTTTGTAAGAGTGTGACTTCAACTATTCCGACCTGCCTTCAGTGACCAAATCTGACAGGGAGAGAGTCTGGGGGGGGGCAATAAGGAGTATCTGAACAGTTACCTGGCCACTAAAGTGTTTTTCCAGTCCAGTTCTAACCTTTCCAGCACAACCTCCATAGGTTTTAATGGACTGGTCCTGTTGTTGCAGATGGAAGATGCTCAAGGATGCTCCGGGTGATGTGCGGTTGACGGGGTTGCCTTTGCGGTTATTCCTTGGTCCACAGGTCAGATTGGGTGACTTTGGCTAAAGAGGTCAGGGGTCGCTCAAAGTCCTCTTTGAGACAGTAGAAAGTAAGCTGCAGCTGGGCTACAGTTCTCTGACCCTAGCAGTCCCAGTGCTATCCTTAGATGGAGGCTGGTGTCCCTCTTGTGTGACCAATCTGGAGACAGATGACAATTCCAGGTCCAGCTTTCTTAGGTGCAACTTTTGGCCATCGAGGATCAGTCTCTGTGGGTGCCCAACGACAGTCAGCGGTGATTCTTCTGGAGTGGCTGCTGACTTACTGAGTTGGGCTATTTCGGCTTTGTTGTCCCTCGTGCTGGTCGCAGGAGGTCAGACGACTGACCCTTGAAGTCACTTCTTTGTTCTAGGGCACGACTTTTTTCCAAGTCATGAGCCACAGGCACAGTCCTCTCTTCGCTAACCCAGGGTGCAGGTGCAGTCCAGAGATGGTGCAGCCTTTCTTTGCCAAGTCCAGGGGTCAGCAGAAGTTCAGTTCTTAATCAGTTATCTTTCCAATTCTGGCATGATCTGAGGTTCAGGGTGCTTGGGGTGTCATATTTATGCTCAGAAAGTGCCCTGGGGGGTATTGTGGTCACTAGTCAATGGGTTCCCTCCCTCTTGGTGACTACTTTCCGGCTATGTGTGGCATCTAGCAATACCAGAGTGCACTGTCCTGCCCAGTTTCAAGATGTCTGGCCTTTTCTCGGATGATAGGAGCTTGGAAGCCCACCCTAAAGGTGTGGCCAAAAGAGGGCGTTATACCCACGGGAAAACTGGTTTGGCACTGGTCTCCCCTCTCTGTTCCTGTTCCACCTGAACAAAGAGCAACTCCTCAAGAGTGTGATCACCATTTGCCCACCAGAGGCGGCTTCACCATTGAAAAATTACTTTTGGGCTTACACAGGGAGTGGCTTCCTGCAAAGGGAAGGTATCACCTCACCCTGTAGCAGGCTGCCATTGTTCCTAAGCCGAAGAGTCATTCACCCTACTCCCCAGTTGGGCAGAAATCTGTCTGGTGGGCAGTGACCGCGTGATGCCACTGTTCAAACAGGGTAACATGTAACAACTTTTTTTAAATTTAATTTTCAAACTAGCAGCATTACATTTAACTTGGGCGTCAAGTTGGGCTTAATGCCACGATTAATTTGATATCTTACAGTACCTATCTCAGTAGTCCCATTCAAACGTTAGCCAGGTTGAGTGGTCAGCCGGTAACTCTGTACTACCCAATGGGGCTACTAACTGTTATGCAGCAATACAGCCATTTGGAAGTGTTGCTGCCAGGACAGATATGTAAAATACATGTCTTACTTTGTAATATATAGCTCCCTGTTGTAGGGCTCAGTGGGCCTTTCTTAGGGGAGACATACATACATTGATAATGGAAGTGGGAGCTTAGCCATTGGTTTGAATGGCAAAGTCGAACTAACAGTGTTATCGCTGCCCTTCTAGTCTGCAATGGCAGGATGGGGGGCATTTTGTACTTTGCAGTATTTGCAGTGTGCAGTTTAATTAAAATTACTAGGAGATTCGCAGGGTCTCCCATCTGCCTTAACACTTCCCAAGGTTTGCCCTGGGGATAGAGTCAAATATTTGACCTACGGTCAACAAAGAGTCTATAAAAGTGGCCCCGGTCCAGCAATGCCATTTTCCAGTACAGACAACAGAAGTGTAAAATTTGATCTATGATGCTTTCATTTTTTCTTAATCCCTCCAGGTAATCTGAAAGTATGCCATTTGCCTGTACCGACTCCGACAGTTCCCCAAGTACAGGACATGAGGCATCTATAAGACTATTTGGTCTATAATTACTGGGGTCATCGTTCATGCCCTATTTGCAGTAAGCTCCAATAGGTATAAGTCGCCTGGCACTGAGTTGGGGCTTTGCTTGGCTAATAGTCTTAATACCCTACATGATGTCATTACGGGTGAAATCTAACTGATCATCAGTGTTTCTTGAAGGAACAAGGTTGTCTGGGATAGTTATTGAGTCAAAGTATCTCTCGTTGCAGAAACTTTTTTGAAGTGATGGGCCCAAACCTGCGGCTTCAAATGAAAATGAGTAGGGGTTGTGTTGTAACGGCAGCGATGAGCCAACTTGCCCCAAAATAACTTATTGGCTCCTTCCATGACTGCCTTGACCAGTCTCTCAGACCTCCAGTTCCCAAGATTTTCGTGATACGGACAATGTATCTTTATAGCCCTTCCTAGCGGCTGAGTTTTGTTCTCTACTATCAACTTTTAATGGCCTATTCAGATTAAGCCTAGCTACCCTGCACTGGCTATTAAATGAAGCGCCACGAGTTTGTGACTTACTATTCTTGCCTAGCTCCTTAGTTAGTAGTCCATAAAGGTCGCTGTATAACTAATCATGGATGTTATGAACAAATAGTTCAAGGCAATTAGGGGAGATGTTATTTTGAATGTTCTCAATGGTATTGGCAACCAGCTCAAAGATGTTTGCTAAGGCACTATTGTTCTGAACTACGTAGGATCATTTACGAGCACGCCTATTATTAGAGAGGCTAAGTTTTCCTGACATTTTTCGAGGTGGGGTGGAAATTATTTTGGGATTCCATACTAATAATTAGATTGCCAGATTGCTTACACTATAACTAAATTAAATAAGTATAACACAGTTTACATAGTTGATAACCAACTACATTATTAATTAACAATTCAAATGTTTTTATTAATTGATTATTACTTAATTAACTTCCCATCCTACACCCCTACAAACCTAGCAGCCAGCAACTAAAATATAACTAAAAAACATCAGCACTGCATAATGTACATAATTAATTATCAATTGAATAACTAATAATAAATAATTCATTATTAACTAATTATTACTTAAATTCCCATGATATATATCCCTACAAACCCAACATTCCACACCTAAAATATAATTAGAATATAAAGTTATTGCACAATTTACATAATTAATAATCAAATACATAATTAATACAAGTCAAGTCAAGTCAAAACCACTTTATTCGATTAGTTAAAATCATAAAAGTATTCTAGACATTTATAAAACTGTTAAAACATTTTTTTTAAATCAATTAATACAGTATTAAACATGACAATAGTTAAAACCCAGTTTAAAAGGGTAATTACACAATTTAATTTCCGTTTGAGCCCAACAGTCCATTAATCAAGTACATAATACAGAAATGATTATCTTTCAACATTAAAAATCCAATCTTAATCTCAATCTCCTACTTCTTACAGATGCAGCAAGGAAACTGGCGGTACAATACATAGTTACAGGAGAATCCATCATTTGTAAATATAACAATGCGGGCTTATACTGCGTAAATCTCATCTCCTTCAATATTGGTTTTAAATATCGATTCCGGCGTTCACAATAAAAGGAGCAGAAGAACAGGAAATGCACAGTGTCCTGGGTGGAATGATCATCACATTTGCATGGGGTTGACTCCTCAAGCCTACACCACTCTTTCTCGTCCCAAAGGACCATATAGATTTGATTGAAACGGAACTTGGTCAGTAGCCATCTATGGAAGAAATTTGTCACCACTGACAAATAAGGAGCCAGCTAAAGGGATGTAGTTATCATTACATGCACCCTCACAGATGGTTAGCATAGCTCGACCGTTTCACGCTCGGCAACACAAAGCCTAATAAAGTTAGTCTTCGCCCACACTAGATCTGCTTTACACAGGGATTCTGGACTATCAAAAATCTCGGGGCATCCTAGCTTCACAGCCAGGGACTCTACATAGGACAGCCACTGGATAGCCCTCCTGTGGTCTAATTTAAGGCAATCTTTTCTGATCCTGTGGTTAAGGCTAAGGTTCGGATTTAGCCAGAGCTTGATCCACATCAGGAGCGGGGCTAGATTTATCGTGTCTATAATATAACCAAGACCTAGCTCAAGGTGTAGGGAATAAGTTGCAGTTGACTGAGGTAGGCCCAGCAATGACCGCAGGAATTTGTTTTCCTCTGTTTGGATGCGGTCAGATTTTGCAAAGCCCCAAATTGCAGCCCCATATTTTGTGATAGCGGCTGTCTTGGATTTATAAATGGCCAAGATAGCCTCTGTGGGTTTCCCCCCTAATCTTTTGGCGAACCCCAAAACTGCGGAGGCTGAACTTCTCACCGCGTTCACTTTAGATGTTAACTGTGGTGTCCAAGTACCCCTATGATCGAAAATTACACCCAAGTAGGTAAAAACCTTAACGCTAGAGATAACCTCGCCGTCACAGAAGCAGGTTTTTTCTTTATTTTTAGAACAGCCTACTGACATTGTGTGGGATTTACTGCTATTGATCACCAGGTCTAGATTGGACATGAAATTTCCAAAAGAATCAAGCAGCTTTTGCAGGGCAATTGGTGTCCTGGCTATCAACACCGCATCATTGGCATAGAGGAGCACCGGGATTGGTGCATCCCCATGCACGGAATATCCTGAGTGACAGCTGTTAGGTCATCCTGCAATGATACATTAATAATACATTGCTAATGAATTATAACTTAGTTACCATCCCACCCTATACCCCTACAAACAAAGCAGCGCACACTTAAAATATAACAAAAAATTAAATTATTACACTGTGTATATAATTAACAATCAATCAAATAATTAATAATAAATACGAATTCATTGTTAATTAATTATTACTGAATTAACTTCCCCCCTATACCTCCACAAACACAGTAGCCCTCACTAAAATAATGTTCATAATGAATAATCAATTAACTATTATCACAATAATAATTAATTATTACTTAATTAACTTCCAACTCCATACCTCTACAACCAGCTATGGCACTATACATTACTATTAGCAATTGCATAAAAAATAAAAAATTACTTACAATTACAAACTATATTAAGAAATATTGTATACAATAATACAAACAATATTAACACATGCAATTAATATACAAACTAAAACACATTAAGATAATTACAAATATATATTTTTTACAACTGTATTATTGAAAACGATATTAACAACAAAGACATTCTTAATAATATTACTTAGGTGAAAAACACTATATTTTTGACAACGATATATCTGCATCTTGATATTTTTGTTTCACAATGTTTTTTTTCCTGATATTTCGCTCTCTCAATATTTACAACTCGAAATTTTGTCCATATAAAGTACCTTCGGAATAAGTTATAGCTGCTAGCTAATAGGCATACAGACTTGTAGCAGCCAGCTGATATATCTTCAGAGAGACTTGTAGCAGCCAACTGATATACCTTCAGAGAGACTTGTAGCAGCCAGCTGATATACCTTCAGAAAGACCTGTAGCAGTCAACTGATATACCTTCAGAGAGACTTGTAGCAGCCAGCTGATATACCTTCAGAAAGACTTGTAGCAGCCAACTGATATACCTTCAGAGAGACTTGTAGCAGCCAGCTGATATACCTTCAGAAAGACCTGTAGCAGCCAACCGATATACCTTCAGAGAGACTTGTAGCAGCCAGCTGATATACCTTCAGAAAGACCTGTAGCAGCCAACCGATATACCTTCAGAGAGACTTGTAGCAGCCAGCTGATATACCTTCAGAAAGACTTGTAGCAGCCAACTGATATACCTTCAGAGAGACTTGTAGCAGCCAGCTGATATACCTTCAGAAAGACCTGTAGCAGCCAACTGATATACCTTCAGAAAGACCTGTAGCAGTCAACTGATATACCTTCAGAGAGACTTGTAGCAGCCTGCTGATATACCTTCAGAAAGACTTGTAGCAGCCAACTGATATACCTTCAGAGAGACTTGTAGCAGCCAGCCGATATACCTTCAGAAAGACCTGTAGCAGCCAACTGATATACCTTCAGAGAGACTTGTAGCAGCCAGCTGATATACCTTCAGAAAGACCTGTAGCAGCCAACTGATATACCTTCAGAGAGACCTGTAGCAGCCAGCTGATATACCTTCAGAAAGACCTGTAGCAGCCAGCTGATATACCTTCAGAGAGACTTGTAGCAGCCAGCTGATATACCTTCAGAAAGACCTGTAGCAGCCAACTGATATACCTTCAGAGAGACTTGTAGCAGCCAGCTGATATACCTTCAGAAAGACTTGTAGCAGCCAACTGATATACCTTCAGAGAGACTTGTAGCAGCCAGCTGATATACCTTCAGAAAGACCTGTAGCAGCCAACTGATATACCTTCAGAGAGACTTGCAGCAGCCAGCTGATATACCTTCAGAAAGACCTGTAGCAGCCAACTGATATACCTTCAGAGAGACTTGTAGCAGCCAGCTGATATACCTTCAGAGAGACTTGTAGCAGCCAGCTGATATTCCTTCAGAAAGACCTGTAGCAGCCAGCTGATATACCTTCAGAGAGACTTGTAGCAGCCAGCTGATATACCTTCAGAGAGACTTGTAGCAGCCAGCTGATGTGTCCTCTGAGTAACCTTTAGATTATATACCTTCTGAGTAGCTTGTAGCAGCCAGCTGATGCACATTTAGAGTAACTTGTATCAGCCAGTTGATATACCATCAGTGTAACATGTAGCAGCCAGCTGATGTACCCTCAATGCAACTTGTAGCGGTTGGCTGATGTACTTTCAGAGTAACTTCTAGCAGCCAGCTGATGTACATTCAGAGTAACTTCTGGCAGCCAGCTGTTGTACCGCCAGAGTAACTTGTGGCTGATGAACCTCAAGAGTAACTTGTGGGCGACATACCTGCAGAGTAACTTCTAGCAGCCAGCTGATGTACATTCAGAGTAACTTCTAGCAGACAGCTGGTGTACTTTCAGAGTAACTTGTAGCTGATGTACCTGCAGAGTAACTTATAGCAGCCTGCTGATGTACATTCAAAGTAACTTCTAGCAGACTGCTGATGTACTTTCAGAGGAACTTGTGGCGGATGTACCTCCAGAGTAACTTTTAGCTGATGTACCTGCAGAGTAACTTATAGCAGCCGGCTGATGTACCTCCAGAGTAACTTGTGGGCGACATACCTGCAGAGTAACTTCTAGCAGCCAGCTGATGTACATTCAGAGTAACTTCTAGCAGCCAGCTGATGTACATTCAGAGTAACTACTAGCAGCCGGCTGATGTACCTCCAGAGTAACTTGTGGGCGACATACCTGCAGAGTAACTTCTAGCAGCCAGCTGATGTACATTCAGAGTAACTTCTAGCAGCCAGCTGATGTACATTCAGAGTAACTTCTAGCAGCCAGCTGATGTACATTCAGAGTAACTTCTAGCAGCTAGCTGATGTACATTCAGAGTAACTACTAGCAGCCGGCTGATGTACCTCCAGAGTAACTTGTGGGCGACATACCTGCAGAGTAACTTCTAGCAGCTAGCTGATGTACATTCAGAGTAACTTGTAGAAGCCAGCTGATGTACCTTCAGAGTAACTTCTAGCAGCTAGCTGATGTACATTCAGAGTAACTTCTAGCAGCCAGCTGATGTACCTCCAGAGTAACTTGTGGGCGACATACCTGCAGAGTAACTTCTAGCAGCCAGCTGATGTACATTCAGAGTAACTTCTAGCAGCCAGCTGATGTACCTCCAGAGTAACTTGTGGGCGACATACTTGCAGAGTAACTTGTAGCGGCCAGCTGATGTACCTCCAGAGTAACTTGTGGGCGACATACCTGCAGAGTAACTTGTAGCGGCCAGCTGATGTACCTCCAGAGTAATCTGTAGCGGCCAGCTGATGTACCTTCAGAGTAACTTGTAGCAGCTAGTGCATGTAATCTGAGTGCGCCCTGTCTCTCACCCATCCCTCCATCATCACACACAGTAAATGCACCGCAGCTGGTCGCTCACACACACCTTCAAAAGATTTTCCACATAGGTCCACAGCAAATATAATTCACTCCCGTGGCTTTAGCACGCCATCCGACCGATATGTGCTTCGACAGCTCGCAGTGGAGTAAGAAGGGCAATCCAAATGCAATTCTGATGCAACACAAAACAGCACATGACGAATGTTCCTGTCTACTCTTTTAGATAACACAGAGATAAGGGTAGCGTGTAAATCAGGGCATGTATTTAACAATTGATAGCGAAGTGGTCTGCAAAGGCCAGTGGTCATCATCGTGCGATTCAGAAACGACGCCGGTCGGACAGTGTGCTTCCAATGAGGCCAAACATTAAATGGGCAGAAACTATGGGGCTTATTTACAAGGCCCATGTGCTGCCAGTGTGTCACTTTTAACATGGGAAAAAAATAGATGTACAGGCGGCGCAAGGGGCTTGTAAATAAGTCCCTATATTTTTACGGCTCAGAGTGGTAACTCCGCAGGAGAAGAGGAGGTGTGTGAACAGACATTGAGGGTTTGTTATGTCCTTAGGGAGAGATCAACAGCCGAACGCGACAGGCCCTAGCTACCAGAGGTGCAACAAGTGCAGTGGCACTGGGGCACATGGGTGTGAGGGGTTCTCTGCACCCCCCATTACAGCTATCATCTAGCAGCCAATCTGTGGCCAGGGCCCATCTCCCTTCCTTGCATTGAACCCCATGACTCCCACTCTACCTCTCTCCGGCAATCAGAGGGGCCAAGGAATGGATGGGTAGGTGTGGTGTGCAGCACCACATACACGTAGCGAGGACCGCACCAGCAACAGAGGCCAGCAATGAAATGGGCTCGGAGATTGGAATCCATTTCTAGGTGGGTGTGGCACCTTCAGGGCCTCAGTTGTTTGTACTCATGACCCAGAGGATAACGTGATGAAAGAGTGACAGTGTTCAGTGTAGGTTTAATCCTGGCGTGTTTGGCCTTTACCTGCCATTGCAGGTAGCCTTTGCTCTTCTCTCTGTATGCGGTCCGAGCTGGGCGGAAAGTAAACGCCGGGTGGGGCAGGAGGGGCTAGGGTGCGCTCAACTGATAACACAAACCTGACCCCATTGTGCATATGGGGCCGGCTTTAGCGCTGGTGGCGCCCAGTCTCACAATGTTTGTTGGCGCCCCCCTCTGTCACGGATTCCCTCACTAGCTCCCCTTAGCAGTGCCCCTCAAGTCTCCATAATCATTCTCTCTCAAGTGCATTTAATCTGTTTTATAGCGCCACCGCCACTCATACCAGTGTAGGGTGTCAGAGCACTTTACACCACACACACTACACAGAGACAATCAATCATAGGTGTGTAAATCAGTGTATAGGAAATGTTACATAAGACAGAGGACTACAAGGTGTAGGAGTCACGTCATCCATACAGTTAGGCAGGATAGCTCAAGAGTGCTTGGAATGGAGAAGCACCAAGTAAGAATTTAAAATATAACACAATGGTTGGGGGTTCTCTTTAATAATCAGAATTGATTTCTACCAAAATGGTCAGTTTTCCTACATTAGTATTACGAAAGACTGGGGGAACAAAATCCTAACCCTTTAATCTATACCTTCCAATTTGCATGCAGCTCTTTGTAGTTAATAGCTCACTGTTCTATGTTAAGATTATAATTTATTAACTGCAAGTTACAAAGGATCCCTCGCACAAAAGCAGTAACCCACTGACCTATTTACATTATATGCACTTTGTGATCTGAATGGTACACTGTCTTTGCAGCAGGCATATTAACCCTCTGTGCTACCTTACCATGAGTCAAAACTTCCACCAGACAACCCTCCGATCTCTCTCACTAAGAAGAACACTAATCACCAGAGATATCTTGACATTTCTATTGTTTCCTGAAAATTACTGGAGGCCAGGAACACAGCAGCAAGTGCTTTTAAAACCATAATATACTTCAAGCAGGAGGCCTCCACTGAAGTGTGCACCTGGTGCAGTCGCACCGGTCGCACGCCCTAGAGCCGGCCCTGCCATTGCATGCTGTTGATTCGGGGGGTCTGCTCACTGCATATTGTGGTGGACCAACCCCCATTGGGCCAGGTCAACGGAGGACAGCACGTCATCTCGCCCCCTCCACCGCCACAGATGTTTCGCTGCCATGGCGCAATCTGGGTGTACCTACCTGCCTTGAAACTTGAAACCCCCCCTCCTGTAGCTTTACCTAACCTCTTACTCCAATGCCTTCCTCATCTCTCCAGTCCAGCCACCTGTTAACTCCTACAAGATTTTATTTAGCGCTGACAGCTGGGCATCAAAACACTTTGTTGTTTGTTATTGGCTGCAAGTTAAAGCATGGCACATTTGACCCGCGCTTTATAAGGAAGCAAGTAAAAAAACACCAAGGGAACGTTTGAACACGTTACTGCAAGTTCCTCTCTCAGAAGGGGCTCACTGGCTAGAACCTGCTCAAGTGAGCCTAGGGCTGTAAAATACCTTTCATTGGCTCCTGTCACACCATCACTTCCTCAGCCAGAAGCCGCTTAGAGCAGAATCGCTTTGTGTCAGCACTATTTTGGTGTCTCTGTGAGTCTTCTGTTTTTGCCACCGACATATTCCACAGTAATGGACATATTCCTTAAACAAACTAGACCTATTGGCTTTGACAACACTTGCTGGCAGAATCAAACAAATGAGTAAGAACAATATTTGTAAACACTGCATTTCTTTTTCTCTGGCGCTGTTAGTATTTGGACAGCTCTGTTCCCTGTACACCCACTTTCCTGAGAAACACAGTTACAAATGGTAGATAGCTGACCATCACTCAGTGTGCTCTGCAGAGAGGCCAAGGACTGGATGTGCATGTAGCCTGAATACGTTTAAGACCCACAGGCAGGCCTTGTGAGAAACAAGCATTGCCTTCAGTTTCAGCTCCTGCACTCTCAATCACGGCCCATCATAAACATCTACCCACAACCTGAACTCACCCCGACTGCAAGGGGTGATTCATGTCATCCTGTGTGTTATTAAAGAGTTGTATGATGCTAATTATTTTATGTTATGCATATTTGTAGAGAGCACTGTCACCTGGGCAGGAGGTTTTCATAAAACACCACTTCTGGATAAAACAAATACACTCAGGGAATGCATGATGAAGAAATGTTAAATGTAAACAGGGATTTTATAAGTAACATGCATTACATTAGGGTTGTTTTAGGTAATTATGAGAAATTGACCAATCTTTTTGCCTATGAACCAATGGTCATGCATGTCAACCCCGATAAGGACCCGTTTCAAAGTCAGTTTTAAACCACTATCGGATCAGAGACCCAGCAGTACCCACTCTGGCTGCGTCGATTCACTATCTTCCTACCTGTGGGCCTGTAATGACGGGGAGTCTTGTTAGGGGCTCTTATAGGAGTATTTATATAGGCAATGCCTCTCCTGATCTCTCCTTCCTTACCCTGACTGGTTCTCCAAGTATATTCTGTGATAGTCGCTCTGGTTCCTGCTCTGATACTCCGGTATGCTGGTGGTACTCCGGGGTGTCTTTGCTGCTAGTCTGAGTACGGTAATGATGGATGGAACTGAGTGTAGGCTCCATTCTTGCTGGCCGCAATACCGGTCCATCCTACACTCGTGCATGGCCAGACAAGGCAGGTCTAGCCTGCGAGTGCATTGCCAGACAAGGCCTGATGGGTCTTGCACTCACACATGGCCAGACAAGGCCTATCCATTCTACACTCGCGCATGGCCAGATAAGGCCTGATGGGTCTTGCACTCACACATGGCCAGACAAGGCCTATCCATTCTACACTTGCGCATGGCCAGACAAGGCCTATCCATTCTACACTCGCGCATGGCCAGACAAGGCTTGTCCATCCTGCACTCACGCATGGCCAAACAAGGCCCGATGGGTCCTGCACTCACACATGGCCAGGCAAGGCCTGTCCATCCTACACTCGCACATGGCCAGACAAGGCCTGTCCATCCGGCATTCTCGCATGGCCAGACAAGGCCTGTCCATCCGGCATTCTCGCATGGCCAGACAAGGCCTGTCCATTGTCACCTTTCTGTGGACCTCTGTTGTCTCATGTGCAAATTCTCTAATGTTCCTAATATTTCTTTTATCTTCGGCATCCCTTCTCTCTCTCCTTCCATTGGGCCGTCTCCTCTGCTCATGAGGGATCCTTCTCCCATGATCTCCCACGTTGTGCCCCCCAGATCATTAGTGGATGCCGATCCACTGCCTTCGAGTCACTCAAGATCTACTCTAATCACACCACCCTAGGCACCCATTCCTTCCTACTCTAATCAAAGCCACCCCCTTTCCTCTCAGGTCATTGGTGGCACCCCTTCACCTCTCCCCAAACTGCTCTCCCAGTGGATCCACTCTCCGTCCATCCCCATGGATCCACTCTCTCTCCATCCCCAGTGGATCCACTCTCCTTCCATCCACATGGATCCACTCTTCCTCCATCTCATCCTTCCTCTCCCCTTACATCATCAGAGGATCTCCCTTCATCTCTCTCCAGGAGCCTCTGGTGGTTGCTCCGTGGATTACTTAGATCACTCCCTTCCACAAACGTTCAAGCAATAGACTGAGCCCAACGTTCCGCATTCACTCGCCGTTCCCTCATCTATTGATCCCTCAGTCCCCCAAGTGGTCTTGTGGTCCCTCTTCTAAAGCAAGGGGTGTAGCTTGGTCAGTTAGACTGGGGGTATGGGGGTGTTTAAGTTTTCCAGACAATCACGCTGGCAAGGCACCATAACATGCATTATAATGAGAAGAAGAGCATTGGGGGTTGAGGGGCAGTGGAGACAAGTGTTGAGTGTTAGGGGTACTTGAAACAGCATTCTATACAATAACCAACATTATTTTAAGACCTTAAAAACAGAGACAAGAGTGTGTGAGTCTTTCTGTATGTAAGAATCTCAGGTGAAATCCGACAGGCACCTCACCATACCCGAGTGAAAGTACCTGTGCCCAACTATTAACCAGACATTGCATTTATTAGGGTGTGTAACACCCCAAACATCCCTCACCCCTTCAAGATACGCCCTTGTCTAAAGTCCCTCGCTCTTAGATATACCCATGTCATAGTTTATCCCAAATCATTGTTCCTGTTAAACCCTGTCCTTCATAAAGCACGACCACCCAGATACTTAGCACCAATGGCCCTTACCTGCTACCGTGGACACACCCAGGAACCTGCAGACTCCTTCCAGAACCTTCCAGTACAGCTGGGACTTCATGGTCGCGCGCCGCCCCCGCCAGGCCTGTCCTCAGTGGCTCGCGAGACCGGGCCAGCGCACCCACTGCCCACCAGTGATGCTCAGGAGACGGGCCTCACCACAGACCTCAGCATGCCCACCGCCACAACGGTGACCTGTTCAGTCAAGACTGCGAGCAGGCACAGGGCTCGCTTGGTCACTCCGGGTGCAAGGGAGGCGTGACCCTCGCGAGATGGAACGCACCTGCGACCTCAGCACACCTACGGTCATCCGAGTGACCTTCATTGAGGGCGTCCAGTTCAGACTCAGTGTGTGACGTGCCGAGGCCCTGATGAGTTCAGTCTGTGCATTCACAACCCCCAGCGCGCAGCGCGAGAGATTCGCGGCGCACCCGCGGCCTCACCGGTGACCTTCAGCGAGAGCTGTAGGTGCTGACTGAGGGCGGGCGGGCGCTGGCTGGGACAGCTGTAGGGTGCTGTTGTGCAAACACTAACCCTCAGGAGATGGAGAGCACGCGGCAGGTTCCATCCGAGTGTAACCAGTCAGGGCTGGTCCAGCACCCCCCGGCACTGATGGAATTCTACTGCGCTCCGCTTCCCTCGCGCACTTTCACCACTGATGGAGTTTAATCATTAGCTGGACCCACACGCTGGGCCCAGGAGCGGGCACTGCTGGCCCGGGTGGGGGTAGGGTCCGTGTGGGGGAAACGTCCGGTCCAAGAGGAGTCGAGGATGCAGAGGCAGGAGTTGGGCTGGGACCGTGTCCAGGTGAACCAGCCAAGGGGGTGTTGTTGTTTCGTCGATGCTATGCCGGAGCCGTCTGATTTCTGCACATAAAGCCCCTTAATACCTCGAGGCTTTGGTTTGAGATTAACCCCATGCGGCGCGTGGGCGGGGTGGCACTGCAGCCAGAACAAGACGCCATTGTATTTTATCGCGGGGGCAGGGATAGGCCTGAGATGTAGCGCTTTAAGGCGCTGCATGCAGCGCTCCCATTCCTAGCATAGAGCTGTTAACAGCACCCTGCAGTATCAATGGAGATTCTGCATGGCTGGTGGTCTGCTTTACTTACAGAAAACAGTTGTGAGGTTGGGATTAACACGTCATCCCCAGCCTTCGAGCACACTGTCCACCCTCAAACATCTCAACACTTTACTAACAGGTCACACTTCATGCAGCATTTTCGGCCATCAAATTACACAGCACTTCACTGCCAGGTTACACACAGTGCAGCACTTTCTGCCCGCAAACCTCATCAACACTCTACTGACTGGGTTTGATACCATACGACCACTGCTTGATTTGTTAAAAACAAAATAAGTGCCAAGGTCCTCATCAGGATGCCACCGCAGCTTGCACCACACATTGCCATTGTCAGCAGGGCCAGTGACAGTACTTAACATCACACTGGTACAAGTGTGACAATTCACACTGTTCGAGGTCACCCAAAGCTATAATAATGGCCTGGGTGGCAGGTATTAGTTATTTTTTATTTATATTGAATGAATAAACAACTGTTGTTCTACTTATCTTTACATTTCACAAACAGCGCCACCATGTGGCAGCTGTCATAAGGGCCGGTGTTGGCAATTAAGTGTAGGTGCCGAGCACCAGAAACAACAACCTTAAATTAAGCACTGCATACAACAACACTGCCTGCCATCACACTTTATAGCACATTACTGGGAGGCAACACAGCATACAGCACTTTCTGCAATCATCAGATCATATTGACATTCTGCTGTACCGTCTGTTCCCAAACCCTGCAGTGCTTTAGGTTACACGAGATATATATTTATATATATATATATATATATATATATATATATATATATATATATATATATATATATATATATATATATATATATATATATATATATATATATATATATATATATATATATATATATATATATATATATAGTATGGCGCCCTTAACCCTGCCCTTTTCTTGCTTAGATGAGTTGTGGGTGGATGATTGAACCCACCTCCACCCCGTGCTTAGGATTCCCCTTTCACACCATGGCTTTGGGCAGCCTTGCCTCTCCTCCCTTGGCCACGGAACAAGCTAGAACAGTGATTGCTGACCCTTTGCCTTCCGTGGACCCCCACGTAATCATAACTGGAATCTGGGGACCCCACATAATAATTATTGGAATCTGGGGACTCCATGGAGCCATTACTAGAAGCCGGGGATCCCTGCTTAAGGGATTTTGATGATTTGAACCTCAAAAAAATATAGAAACAAGCATTCATCAAACAAACACACACACAATAAAATATTTTATTTAATTCACAAACAAATATGAAACAAAAACATTCTAATGGGAAGTTTAGTGCTTTTCTAAGTTCAACTGCCGCCGCCCACTGTCCATACTATTGTCTGGTTGAAGCATTTACACAGCTCCCAAGAATCAAACGGAGGGCACCAACTTAATTTTTAGCGTTCATTTTTTAACACCTTCATGTTAAAATAATATTTAAAAATGTTCAATGTAATATTTTGCTGCTCTATGTATATACACTTTATTAATCAGTTATTATTATTTAATTTTCCAAGCTGCCGAAGACCCCTTGGTTAGGTATCACAGACCCCTAGGGGTCCCCGGACCACAGGTTAAGACTCGCTGGCCTAGCAGAACCCTTTTGTCTGTCTCTGGTCTCCCGAGAAGCACACAGGAGAACCGGCAGGCCTAGGGCACAGTAGAGCCCATTGCACACCACCTCCTGCTTGTCCCAACCAAAGATTCTTTTAATGCCTCTTACATGGTCTCCTCTCAGCCTGAATCACCCAGTGGCCTACTGGGGAGGACGTGTGCAGGGATTTCACCAACATGGGTGGATGGATGAGTCTCTCATTGTCCGCTTCGTAGCTAGTCAGACAGTGGACGACAGTGGAGGGAACTGCAGGATCCTAGTGAGAAAGTTATACCGTGTATTTCTATACACACACACACACACACACCTGCACGCACGCACGCACACACACACACACACACACACACACTGGGCATATCCTACAGCCAAAGTCCTTATTGCACATCCACCCATCCATCCCACTCACACAACCCAACCACCCACCCACCCGTCCCTCCCTCCCTAAGGTAAGCTTAGCTGCAAGCATCCCAGATACCAGACCACCGATATGGGATCTGTGTGATTTCATCCTCA
Source organism: Lissotriton vulgaris (assembly GCF_964263255.1). Classification (NCBI taxonomy): domain Eukaryota; kingdom Metazoa; phylum Chordata; class Amphibia; order Caudata; family Salamandridae; genus Lissotriton; species Lissotriton vulgaris. Next base: position 435,408,228 of record NC_141693.1, read on the forward strand.
ACACAGAACCGCAGGTCGCACCCGCACCTTCCAGTCGTGATAGACAAATACGTTAGGGACCCCGTTATGGGAAGTCATTAACTTGCTCTGAAGGCTTCTAAAAGCGCTGGCCTCTGTCTAGGACCCCCGGATTGTACCAACGACCCTTTCAAGCGGCCTAGAATGCCAAAGAGCTGTGATGTGATTAACCATATGCGATAGCAAATAAATGCATGGTAGCAATAAACAGCCTGAAAGTTAACTGATTCGCTCGGGGAGGGAGACAGACGCATTGTCTCCAGTCTGTACACCAAGGGCTTTCCGCCGCCAGCCCCGCCTCTATTGTGAGGACGTGCCCAGAGGAGATAAGCTGCTTGTGCTTGTTTGTTGAGGATTGGGCTGTTCTGTCACCCTAGACAAAGAAACCTACAAAGCCCACCTCCACAAAAACATGGAGAAGCTGAGAACAAGAGCTTGTTATGTTAAGAATGAGTCCATAGATCACAGCATGAACTTTATTTTGTCTCCTTGGAAATTATTTTAAGTAGGGTCATAACGGTCTTGCAATCAACCACGAAAAGCCTCGGAGGCCTATTAGTCAATGAAATATAAACGAATCAATGTGGCCCAGTTCATTCGACTTTCTAGAGGGTAATTTATCAAAAATGTAGTCTCCCCTTTGATAGTGGAGACTAGGATGGGTTCAGAATTCAGGGGCTTAATTGTCCCTCGGTGGCTGTATTCCATTCTTCCACGCCAGCGGATGGATGTACTCGGTGCTTTAAATGGGAAAGCAATGATTGCAGTTACGCATCAAATTGAGCTGGGGGTGGAGTTTGTGGTGGGTTGGGGCTATGGGCGTGGCCACCTTGCAGGTATTTTATTGGACTCAATATTTCATTAGTCTGCTATTGCATGCTGCAAAAGTATACATTCACGCCCTTTGTATTGTGTCAGAGTGTACAGGCATATCTGCCACAGGTGTCTCCTCGCCCTTGGTGCTCTTCTCTGTTCCTGGAATTCCTTCCTCTTCTGCAGTTTCTCTCATTTCCAGATATTCTCTTTCTCTCTATTTCCTGAGTCTTTTTTCGCTGTTTATATCCCTGACTCTTTTCCTTCTATCCTTTGTCTGATTTCTCTTTCATGCCCACTCTTGCACTCTTTTCTCTCCCATGTCTCAATATTCCCAAGCCCACTCCCCTTTCTCTCTGATGCTTCTGTGGTCTCTATTCCTCCACAGTCTTCTATCAACCAATGTCCATCTCAGTATCATCTTAAAGATTTTTGGGGAATTGGGCAGGGCATATTTTAGAAACCCTTCATCATAAAAACTTTGGATTTTATTATCAACTTTTGTGCTAATGGTAGCCTGTATGAAGCCAAAGCAAGTTTAGAAATTGGGTTCACACAAAAACAGTGGAAATATGTCTTATCAGGGATCCAAATACCCTTAAGATGATACCGGGCAAAGAGAGACAGATGTTGATATAGGCACAGAGAATGAAAAAAGGCTCAGATATAGAAACAGAGAGAGGTGGGCTAAAGAGAGATAACGTTTACTTTTCCAAGGGACCCAGTGGAAAGTAGGGGCCCTGGACAACTGCCCACGTTGCCCCTGCTTTAAACATATCTATCCCATCATTCTATTCTGCAATCTCTCTTTCTTTCGCCATTCCTGTCACTCCCTCTCCTCTTCGGCCCTCTGACCCTCAGCAGGCGAACTAAAGAAAAGTGGAGATTAAGCAAGCTATTGCCCAGAGTGGGACTCTATGATTAGCCTGAGTCCCGTATAAGTCAACGGCTAAGTGATTTGGGTTTGCCCGAGACCAGCATTGAATTAGATTCTCTTGCAAACATCCTAGAGGAAAATAACTCCCTTATAGTGCCAGGTAGTGGTGATCCAGTAGAAATTCCCACTTGCATATCATCTCCCAATGGCTCTCCAGTTTGTCTGGTAGTTGACTCACCGCCTTTAAATAAAAGAGCTACTGGCAAAAGGAAAAGAAGGGGGGGCGGTACGCAAAATAAAAGAGCTAAAAGGTCAAAACCGACCAAAAAGGGGAATAAGCCCGTGGGTGAGGGGATTTGTATAGAGACTGATAACACACTTCCCTCTCCATTACTCCCCCCAGTTGCACATGACGATGGGTCTTTGGTTGGGCAGGATGAACACCTGCTTCGTTCCTTTTTACTCCCTATTATCGAGAGGCTGAAACGAGTAACTGCGACTCTAGATAAACTAGAAATCTCAGTTAAGGATAATTCTCAAATGTTACTCTTCCTGACTGATGGAAAAAGCAAGGGCAAACTTCCGGTTGCTAACCCAGATAAGGTGGTCACCAGAAGTAGTCAAGCACCTTCTACCTGTAAATCTCTGCATAATGGAAACAAACCAGTGGCAAATAGAGATGTTGCCCTAGGCAGGTCAGGCGTTAAAGAATCATGCCCAGATATATCTAGTGCACCGAAGGGTGCATCGCAATCTCAGCAGGAAGTTCGGGCAGAACCTGATAGAATCGCTTCTGGGTATTTGGTTTCTAACAATTCTGATTTAGTTGTGTGTAATCAATTCACACTTAACTTACCTCCCCAAAGTACCCCCTTAGTGGTGATTATGACTAATGTCCCCCCTCTTCGAGCTGGTTTGACCGAGGGATTCTACCAATTGAAGTCAAAGGTCTCCCACTGGTTCACAAAGAATCTAGAACAGGGCCATGAAATTGGACGAGATATACTCATGGTCCGTAGAGTAGGATGGGTGGGTCGCTCAAGGAAGACCAGAGAGGGTGACTGTATAGTTATTAATTTTAACAACCCGAGTACAGTTGGTAGAATAGTAGGGGAGATAGAACAGCATTCATTAGAGAGGGGACAGGGTAATGAAGTCATGCCCCTTGGGTTCTTCTATAGACCAGGTACTCAGGGAAAACCCCTCCATAGGCTCCCCCAACAGATGAATTTCCCTAATCAAACTCATCCTATGGGAAGACATGGGGTGTGACCTCCACCTCATGTGTTTCCATCTGGCCGTTGGTATGGGGGAGATTCCAGATATAGAGGGGGAGTTGAAATAACTAATAGATTCAACGTCCTCTCGGGGCTTAACGAATGCGACTGACTTGGTCATAACCAAGTCGACAGCATCCCAGAGCACATCACCAACCGCCCACAAGATCATTATTACAAGTGGGTGGTACCAACTCAGGGGAATTCCAGGACAGTTGAGTATACTGTTAATAATACAGTCCCTGATGTAACCCCGCAAGGAACTCACATGGAACCGTCAACAAATGACATGGAGGGTGTAGGAAGCCTGGTTTCCTGGAATATAGCTGGTATCCGCCCTAAGCTGAAGTCCCAGGAATGGGTAGATTTTGTAAATTGCTATGATGTATGTATGTTCCAGGAGACTTGGATGTGTGAGCCATGTTTTCTCCCAGGATATCTGAATTATTCAATCCCGGCAACTAAAGGTCAAAAGGGTCGTCCGAAGGTTGGCCTGATTATATGGGTACGTCAATGTCTACCCTTTTCTATTAATGTGGTTGAGACTGGTAGTAACGATATCCAACTTATAAAAGTGAGCATGGGCCTATCTGGGAGTCTGGATATATACAATGTATATGCCAGGGGGTCCAACAGGGGAAAATCAGTAGTTCTTGCGGCTCTGGTCTCCCTACTTGAGACATACTCCATGAATAATAATATAATTATTGCCGGAGATTTTAATCGTACATTTGAACCCCTGGACATATGTGTTAATCTAGCCGGGATGGACGAGGATACGATATGGGGTGTTCCTAAACTAAATCTGAACCCTATCAAACGCAGGCCTGAGGATATCTTATGTTTGAATGCCATTTGCCTGGAAAGGGGCCTTAGGGCTCTAAATGGGCAAACAACGAGTGACAAAGAGGGGGCATGCACTTTCGATAATGGTAGAAACAGGAGTAGGATAGATTATGTTTTGTGCAGTCTTCAACTATGGAAGGGAGTTAACGATATGGAAGTAAAGCACAGGTTGGAAAGTGACCACGACCCATTGTGTGTAACCCACAAATGGTGGTGGCCCGCAACAGGGAAGCCCTCTAAAGAGTGGATTGGTGTTCCCCTGCCCACATCCTCTAATGACATGCGACGGCTAAAATGGCCCACGGTTTTGGCTAACCACCAGTCTATGGCTAGTATAGACACGGAGGTGGATAAGGCAATAATTGCCCTTGATCAAATAAAAACAGTTGTTCCTGGGTCTCAAGAAGTCACTGCTATACATGATAATCTTTTTAGTGCTATCAAATCTCATTTTCAGAAACAAGGTAGGAAAATCAATAACGTACCTCTCAGTTCTGCGAGGTGGTACAACGCTCAGTGTAGGAAAGCCAGGTTAGCTTTGGGAACAGCTATTAGAAATAGAGATCTATTGGCTATCCGTTGTGCAAGAAGGTCTTACAAAGATTGTATAGCCTCTGCTAAAAGAGCATGGGACGAGAAGCATTGGAATGAATTAAGGGAGGCTAGTAAGACCAAAGATTCTAAACTCTTCTGGAGCATTGTTAAATGGGGTAGTGGTGGTCTATCCAATTGCCCAGATAATAACGTTAGTGAGGAGGACTGGGTCAACTACTTTAACACTCAATATGCTGATAGCCTCCCCGGTTCTGAGATGGAAGATTTTATGGCTGTTTACCCTAATGGTAACTTTTTTAGTTATGGCGAAGTAGTGTTGGCCCTAAGTGCAATATCAAGAGGAAGAGCTCCCGGCTTGGATGGGATCCCGGCGGACCTTTTTTTATCAATGACCAGGAACGCTGGGGCAAATACATCCTGCTTTTGATTAATGCTGTTGCTAAGGGTGCAATTGTCCCGTCATCTTGGAAGGGTGCAATCATTATCCCTGTACATAAGAAAGGCGACAGGGGTTTGCCGGCGAATTACAGACCCATAAGCTTGATAGCTACCATTCAAAAGGTGGTGGGGAGGATGGTGGTGAACAGGCTCATGGTCTGGGTGGATGAAAAAAATGCATTATCCCCTTACCAGGCTGGGTTCCGGAAGGCCACTAGTACGGTGGACCAGGTCTTCCGCTTCACTCTGCTACGGTGGCGAACAGTGGTGCTGGGCGGGGCAGCCTGTACGCCGCTTTTGTGGACTTGCGGGCTGCCTTCGACCTGGTTCCAAGGTCAAAGCTGTGGTCAGTATTGTGGAAAATGGGTCTTCCGGAGGATTTATTGACCCTGGTTATGAGGTTGCATGAGGCGAATTTTGCCAGGATACAGTGGGGCAGTCAAGGGGAGGTCACTGCGGACTTCCCAGTTGAGCGGGGAGTTAGGCAGGGCTGTGCCATGGCCCCCCTGCTATTCTCCTTGTTTATTAATGGAGTAGTAGATAGAATGTTGTCTGCTAACTTAGACGCCCCTTCGTTGGCGGACATTAAGGTTCCAATATTATTGTTCGCCGACGATACTCTCATTATATCAAAGACCCCGAGTGGCTTGCAGAGTGCCCTTAATATTTTTGAGGAATTCTGTGGGGAGCATGGCCTTGAAGTCAACGTGACCAAAACCAAGTTAATGGTTTTTAATCCTCACTGTAATTTCCGATCTAGGCTAACTATGAATCAGCGCCCACTAGAGGTAGTCAAAGCTTTTACCTACCTTGGTATCTATATAAACAATGATCTTAAATGGTCCCAGCACATTGATCTAGCAGCATTAAGGCATAGACAATTAGCTGGAGCTTTAGGGGCTAAGCATAGAAAGTCAGAAACTAAACCAATTATGCCAGCCCTACAGGTTTACGAGGCAAAAGCCCTTGGCTCAGCACTCTATGGGGCTGAGTTGTGGGGATTTGGAAAACTTGATTCACTACAAAGGTCCGAAAATAAGTTTTTTTAGGACAATTACGGGTCTTCCCAAAAGCATCCCCCTTCTCCCTCTTAGATATGAGCTGGGCAGAAAGGCTGTGGTCGATTTGGCAAAGCTTTGTCCGATATTGTATTGGAGACGACTCTGGACCACTCCAGAACTTAAGCACTATGCCGAAGGTTTTTTGGCGATAATTAAAGGGGATCTTTTTCATAAAATTAAATGGCTAAAAGACCTCAGATCTTTGCTGTGTTTGTTGGGTCTCCAAACTCTTTGGGATAACCCGTCAGGAACTCTATTTCCTAGTAAAATTACTGTAAAGGAGTTGTACTGGAATGATGTGACTGAGCGGGACTGGAGAAATACTGATTCTAGATCTATGGCAGGATGTTATCTGGAATCTAAAATTTCTCCCAATTACGAACCTTACTGGGGCATAATAACAAAGCCACGGGATAGGAAGCTCCTATGCCAATTGAGGATAGGTACTCTTCCACTAAGGTCACTCACTGGCAGGTGGCGGGGTTCACTAAACATTTCTTGCCCCGCGTGTGGATCTGAAAAGGAGACTGTTGGCCATTTTTTATTCGCCTGTCAAGCCTATGCTATCCCTAGACATATTTGGTTAAAACCTGCATGTAAAAATCTAGGCACCGAAAGTAGTATTGTAGCTATGAGAATTATTTGTACTAGCTCATACTTGCCATTGGCTATAGCAGTAGCGAAATTCCTGGGGTGGGCATGGTCTATTAGGAATAAATTGATAGTCGAGTAACTGTATATAGAGGGTGAGTTTTACTACTATAAGATACTTGATGTCGCTTTTATTTTAAATTGTATACATATATGTACATGATTCTTTCCCAAAAATTCTTGTTTTTATTTGTCTGAGGCAATCGTTTAATACTGTTTTAATATTTTGTATGTATTGTGCTTTTATGAGAAATGCTCGAATAAAGCCTCTTTGATTAGAATAGGCACTGAGGCAAGAATTATCAGGTCTGTGGAATTTTTTGAGCCCAAGACCCGCCGAGGCGGGGAATTGAACCCTGGTCCTGGGCTAGACCTCTGCATCAGGGTCTGCCGCTCTAACCATTGAGCCACACTTCTCCACTCTTAAACCACCTACAACATCGGAAGACTAAGGCCTATGTAACCGGTCCAAGTTCAACCCACCCTCTGCCATGATGCTAACCTTTGAAAAAGCAGTCCTCAATGAAGTGGGTGGAACTACCCCTTGTCCACCTTATAGCAACCTTTCCAACCAAGAGAAGGAAATTATACGAGGAATCACATAGGACCACTGTTGTATTACAAGACATGTCGATCTATGATGAAGAATGCCGTCGACAGCTAGGGAATGCCCCAAACTATGTTATGTTATGTTAATAAGTTTTATAAAGCACACAAATTCCCAAAGGTGTCTTGGCACTAGCTTAGTGTAACGGAGGGAAATATAATTAGATATGTCTTGGTTAGCATGTGCTGAAGAGCCAAGTTTTCAGCTGTTTTCTATAGTTCAGCAGGTTGGGAGCATTTTTAATTTCTGATGGTAGAGCGTGCCCAGCTTTAGATGTACCTAAAAAGAATCTCCTCCCACCCCATGTAGGTCGTCTAAATTTGGGTACAAGAGTGAGTTTTACAGAAGCCGATCATAGGGTTGTGGCTGGGATGTACCACTTGATGCTATGCGCAGATAGGTCGGGCCTAACCCGTGAAGTGCCTTATAAGCAATACAGTGTGCCTTGAAAGTGCACCAATGTCTGATAGGAAGCCAGTGCAGGTTTTTAATAGCTGAGGTTACAGATTGGTGTCTTGGTATCTTTAACAAGAGCCTTGCTGCATAATTCTGTAGAATTTGTATCCCAGTAAGAGTGTATTGCTGAGCAGTGAGAAACAGACCATTACAATAATCTAATTTAGACAAAACTAGTGGTGCAATAAGGCTTTTTTGCAAATGTGTAGGAATGAAAGGAAGAATCTTTTTTAGCATCCTTAAAGAAAAGAAAGTCGAAGATGAGAGAACATTGACATGATTAGTATAGGTTAGTTTGTGGTCAAGGAGAACTGGCAAATTCTGAGCTTTGGTAATGGGAGCGGGCAGGTTGCCCATATTTGTTGGCCAGCATGAAGGTGTCTAAAAGGAAGTTTGTGCTTCAAAGAGTATAATTTCGGTTTTATCCGCATTTAATTTAAGACAGTTCTTACTGATCCATGTGTGTACAGTCTGCATTACAGTCTGCATACAGTCATGAAACCTGTTGCTGACACCTGGATCTTTTTTGGCAAGTGCTACGACAATCTGGGTGTCTTCTGTATAAGATGTTAAGGAGAAGTCAAAGCTTTTAAGGAGGTTGGCAAGGTGTGTGATATAAATATTAAATAAGATAGGGCTGAGTGAAGAGCCCTGAGGGACTCCACAAGGAAATAAGAATGGTTCAGAGGTATACTCGCCAAGTCTGACGGACTGTTCTCTTTCAGAGAGAAACGATTTTAGTAGATTCCATGCAGTGTCGCTGATGTTGATTTCTGACAGGCGGTTTAACATCCACCGTATCAAAAGCATCCAAGAGATCAAGCAGTACAAGTGCTATTGCCCGATTGATACGAATCCAATCTCAAGACTTACCACGAAGATCCAACTGCTCGTAACCTCGGCCGAACAGAAGGGTGGGTCACGAAAGTGAGGCGAATTTCCTGGTAAGTACGCAACTGAGGGTCCCATACTGCTACACCCTTCCGAAGATCCACAAGGCCACCACCTCTACACCAAGCAGACCCATTGTCTCTGGTATTGACTCACTACTAGAACTTCTGAGTAAATTCTGTAATCACTTCCTAAAACCCATAGTGATGAAGACTCCAACCTACTTGAAAGACATAACAGAGGTATTGAATCTCACACAGAACCTTACGGAGCCGGCAGACATTGAGCTCTTCGTCACCCTCGACGTAGAAGCCCTGTAGAATACGACTCGTTATTTTGCATACTATTACGTCGCAGCTTTTTAGTACAAAGATTTTACTTAGCAATTACCATTACAACGCAAGTTTTTAGTTTGCATACCTTTACATTGCAGGTATAAATGTATGCAAACTAAAAACTTGCCTAGTAATGAAAACAGATATTTACCCCAACACTACACTAAATTCTAAATACAAATACACTACCCTACATATATCAAACTCTAAAACACTACCCAAACCCCCAAACACTACACTACACTACACTACACTACACTACACTACACTACACTACACTACACTACACAAACACAACAACACTACCCTAAACCCTAAATCACTACCCCCTGCAAGACCCTCCCCCTTCCTCCAGCTCGCTCCCTACACTCAATCACTACCCTGCACGACCCCTCAACACTACCCTAAGCCTAAAACACTACCCTACACTACACAACACAACAACACATCCCTAAACCCTAAACCCTAAACCCTAAAACACTACCCCCTGCACAAGTCTCTCCGACCCCCAGTCCTGTCCCTACACCCAAACACTATCCTGCACGACACCCCAACACTACCCTAAACCCTAAAACACTACCCTACACTACACTAACACCACAACACTACCCTGCCTCTACCCCTAGTCCAGTCCCTACACTGAAACACTACCCTTCACGCCCCTCTGACACTACACTAAACCAAAACACACTACTCTATACTACACAAACACAACTATACTATCATAAAACCTAAAACACTACCTCCAGCACGACCCTGCCCTTATTGCAAGTCCTGCTCCTACTCCCAAACACTACCTTCACGACCCCTGACACTACCCTAAACCCAAATACACTACTCTACACTACACAAACACAAATACAGTACCCTAAAACCTAAAACACTACCCCCAGCAGGACCCTGGCCCTATCCCCATTCCTGTCCCTCCTTCCAAACACTACACTTCACGACCTCCAACATTACCCTGAACCCAAATACACTACTCTACACTACACAAACACAACTACACTACCCTAAAACCTAAAACACTACACCCAGCATGGCCCTGCCCCTACCCCCAGTCCTGTCCCTACTCCCAAACACTACCCTTCACGACCCCTGACACGAACTTAAACCCAAATACACTACTCCACACTACACTACACAAACACAACTACACTACCCTAAACCCTAAAAAACTACCTCCTGCATGTCCCTCCCCCTAGAACAACGCCCCCAGCTTACCTCTCCTAACGTCCTCCTCATAGGTGAGGAACCCTATGAGGGACTCCGTTGCGCCCATGGCCCCCTCACTCCATGACAACAGGGGGCTGCTCTCTCTATCCCTGAGCACGGGAGTCGGATGTTGCGTCGGAGCAGGCAGAACAGGAGGAGGTATGGGGATGATTAAGATAGTGCTCTTACCTTCGCCTAGATGCTCCCTATGTTTCTCAAAGTTCCAGCATGTCCCATCCAGCGTAGTCAGCATTCAAGACTGATGAGGCCTGTCTGCCGCCCTGAAGGGGTCCGCAAGCGTGCAGTTCTCGTTTTAGACCCTGAGCCCGGGAGTAGGATGTTGCGTCGGAGCTGGTAGAAAAGGCCTTGAATCGAAGGTGGGATCCTGTGTGCACTCATCCGGATCAACCTTTACAGCGTCGCTTCCTGTGCGCCATTGTTTATCCATTACAACGCATGCGTACTGACAACGCATGCGATGTATCAACTTGCGTAGTAAAGGCAATGCTTTGTTACATTGCATGCGTTGTAAAGCTTGCGAAGTAATGGTATGCGGAGTAAAGCTTCTGAAGTAATGGGTGATTACCAGCCCTGTATACTAATATCCCACAAGATGCCACAATAGAAATGCTGGAAACCATCCTGACGACAGAGACACCATGGCAGCTCAAACTCCACACAGCTTCAGCTTGGATTGTGCCTCCCTAGCCCTTATAAAGAATTTCTTTCAATTTAAATAACAGCTATGCCATCAGATACAGGGCACTTCCATGGAAAGCACTTTTGCCCTGAGTCTGTCTTGTCTTACATGTCAGCTTTTGAAGGAAACCACATCCTCAACCACAACCCATACAAAGGAAATATACTCACCTGGCGAAGATACATAGATGACATACTGATACTCTCGCAAGGGTGTGCTAGCATCTGCATTGCTTTCTGCGGGTGGATCAACACACTAATCCCTTTTCTTAAATTTATGAGTGCCTTGTCAGCAAAATCCATACCTTTTTTGGATCTATTGATCTCAAGAGAAGGAGGCAGGATACTCACCACCAACTACAAGAAGCAGACTGAGAGGAACAGCTTGTTACTTTATGATAGTCACCTCCTTAAAGCCCTCTGTGACAATCTGCCAGTGGGACACTTCCTGCACCTCAGCCACAACTGTAATACCATGAAGGAGTATGAATTACAAGCTTCGACTCTGAGATCCAACTTGGTCACCCGTCACTATCCCCAGGAGATTATTTACCAAGAATACAAATGAGCTAAAAAGAATGATCAGGACCCTTTCCTGGAGTCCATAGTGAAGTCTCCCATGGACACGCTGACATGTGGTACCACCTCCACCCCGTCATCCAATAAAATCCAGAAGATCATTAAAAACATTGGTCCATCCTAAACACAGGAACCTTGGAGGTGGGCAACCCACCCCTTTTTGCGTATAAACACAAGACAACCTAATAGACATGCTTATCCATACACAACCTACCTTTCCCAAGGACCCCAAAACCACCTTCTGGGGTTTGCCTTATGTCCAGGGACATTTCTCTTGTGGGTCAGGCACAGTGTGACCCCTCACCAAAACCACCAAAGAAATTGACGTTGGCCTAACCCACCCATGGCAACAGAGGCACCACACCAATTACAACACACAGAATTGCATATTTCTCATTATGTGCTCCTGTGGACTTAGGTATGTAGGTATGACCACTAGAATGGTAAATATGCTTATTTAGCATATTACGGAATGCTGAAGTACCATATGCTGCAAAAGGGCCAGTACAAAAATGTCTTTCTGCTTCTTGGAACTGAATCATACAGCAGATAATCTGAGGTGGACTATAATTGAGGCTAACAATAAATGGAATATAAATTCCCTTTTCTCCAGAGAGCAGCAATGGGCCTTTCACCTCAAGACACACATCCTTGGTCTGAAGGACGATATTCCCCGGGCCGAATGCACCATCTAACGTATATGCCACCAATAAGATCTAGCACACATACATACCCGTAGAATATACCTCTGGGGTACCCTTTCCTTATCATGTACACTACCATTCTGATGTTTCTATCTGTTACATCTTTATACACCTGCACTTTATCCTTACTTCGCCTTTCTCTACTTAAACACTATTTCAGTGCATTCACAGTAGGATTTACTACACCCTATAAACATCTCGTTGACACCTCCTGATAGCATTGTAATGGGTCCATTACCCATGCATAACTACAGGAATACTAAAGCCACACCTTTTTACCGTAGTACATTCTCTCTTTCCGCTGTGCATTTTCTGTCACTTTTTTATGGGCCAAACACCTGTCTAAAAAAATCTGTATGCTGTTTACACCTGTACCACTATTCCCTGCCTGCTTTGTCGTGTCCTGTATATTCCACTTCCTTCCTCTTCTTGAGGAAGCCCTATCGATAGAGCACAAATATAGATTCCTGGGCAGCCACTCTCATCGTTTTAAGATGGCTGCCACGGGATCAGGCAAGTAGTCCTGACTTCTCGCCACCACGCCCCCCACCGCCCGCATCAAGCCCAGATTTCCGGATCACGTGGTACGCGACCTGACGGCTCCCAGGCTGGTAGTGTCGGGAATACCATATAAGCAGCCTGTTTTGAGGAGCTGATCCTTCTGGGTGACAGGGTGAGGGGGTAGGTGATTATACTGACCACTACAGAGATAACTGTGAGTATGTGACATCGAGCGGCCAGGTTTTTCCTCATCCACCCAGGTTCCCTTTTTTAACTATGACCCTCTTTCTGTTACCTTATCCTGCAGGTCTCTTACAGCGAGCTCCTGCTCTGATCTTAGGGACTATTTCCTTTACAAAAGAGGATAAGCAACAAATCCCTCTTAAATCATGGGTGCTTATCAATACACACAATCTACTTATGATTCTGTGTGTGTGTTAAGTTTGTTGTGTACTTGTGGTCCTGCTAATGACACAGTGTTGTTCTAAAAAGTATGTCACTCACTCTAGTTTTGGAATGAGTGACACCTAGCAATGATATACATTTCCTATTGCACCTCTAGCATGTCTTTTACATGAAGTGCCAACACTTTTTAGCCACTGCACATTATTTCCGGTGGCTGTACTCTTACCCCATTTTTCTCCCTTCTTTTAAAGGTTGGATATATATTTTTAGGTGACTGACATTCAACACTTTTTCTTGCAACAAATTTACCACTCGCACTCAGATGAGTCTACAGGTGGGTAATCAATAGATACCAATTTCTTGACTTTCCAATTCCTGAATCTGGGTGGGGACAGATATTCATTTCTACTTTTTTTACACCATTACTTGGTCCTGATGAAACACCATGGATCCCTCCTGGACCAAGAGGGTGTGAAATATGTCAACTCGACTCACTTCACATGCACTCATGACTAAACTGTGTTTCCTTATTGACGGGAAGTAACAGTTTTGCTTCTGTTTGTAACCCTCCCAGGTGGATCCAGGAATAGATATCTCCGTTTGGGAAAGACTGTGGTAATTTTAATCCACAGTCTCACCTGCTCCACACACTTGCACTCACCATTCCGGCGTTATTTCAACTTTAAAATATCTCCCCCTAAGAGCCCTCTTGCGGCCATGTGGGGCAATGCAGCACCAGCACCTTGAGGAGCAAAAGCACCCAACGATAAAGCATGACACCCTCATGGGTGAGTGAGGGCAACACTTCCAAATAAGGAAGCCCCGTTCTCCCCTTGATTCTACCATCCTTCCTGTATTCTCCCCTCACATTGCTCTGTTTTCTTAGGAACAGCTACCCACTTGTGTATTACATACATGTTCTTGGGAGCTGGGTTACTGGACCTCTTTTAAGCTCTCCATCCCTATCTCTAGTGATTTGTGTATGGTCTTGACATAACCAGCATATTTAATATGTTGTTACATAACTGGCCCACCAATAGTAACATTCAATTCAGTGAGAAAATTTGTTTTTTTTCTGAGAAATATGCTCCTCTCTCTAACATCCATCCGATGTTTCGCAAACACAAATAACTCACCCACTCCATATTAGACCTGGGCACCTTAGGACTCGTGAGATCATTGGCCACCCAGAGAATACTGTGCAAGGAAAAGGAGTCTGAATTAAATCCTGTAGTATTTGCCAATGTTCCCTAACCAGGAAATTGTAATACTCACATATCTCTTTGATAGTCACTGCTGTGATCCTATCCATCTTCTTGGTACCAGAAATAAACAGGGGATATGCGTGCCATTTTTTAAACCAAGTTCTAGAGTATAGTGAGCCATCATGTGATTGCATCAGTTTCGCGGTCACATGATCAGCGTGACGAGTATGTCATCTGCAGAACCAGACGCATATTCAATGACAAAGTGTACTGCCTGCCGCCATCTTAGGAGTATGGGTTTTTTATTATTCCTGAGGCGATTGGTAAGCTCTTCTCCCCTAAGAAATATATTCAACAAGATACTTACAGTTCTCCATCTATTCTTGGCAAGATAATCAAGTTCACAGTGGCAGCAAGCACACGTGGAATATTGTGGATGTCACAGAAAATCATCCACAAATCGTAAGTAAAATAGGTATAGGGTTATGACAGATGAATATCACCATGTGTTTTTGGATGCCTCCCCAGAGGCATCCAAAAACACCATAACCGGTTTTAGACATATGGCTGTTTAGCTATCACTTGAGATATTATATTTGATCCATATACCCAGGTAGTTTTACATTGCTCATAATAGCCTCATATAGTCAATTTCAAGAGTTCTGAAGGGTCTCAATGTGCCTCATTAAGGTCAGAATCATAAAGATATGTGGACTCTTTGTTATCTAAATCACAAAAGTGGAAAAGATCCTTTTTGATTTACCCAAGGCAGCCATTGCTTACCACATTATGGGTAGTTATTTATCATTCCACCTGAAAATAAGATGTCCTTCTTCCCACCAGATGTGATGTGTTCCTAAAGTTACAGGGTTTACTTCCCCACCCATCACTTCTCTAGTACGATTGGTTGTAGGTTTTCTCTATTGGTCACAGTTTCCAGAATAGCCCAAAGAATGTCAACTGGGATGTGCTTTTTTCAAGGAAACGAGCGCTAATTGTTGCTGCAATTCTCCTACATTTAATACTGCTTCTATGTTCATTTATGTGCATTTTCAGAGCTAGGGTTCTCATCCCTACATACTGTAACTGACAGGGACACATGACTAGAGAATTTTTTTTTTCGTGTCACAGTTTGTGTTTTCTAAGGCACCATTTCCTTCCTTTACTCAGATCAATCTCCTTCACTGGTTTAATACATTTACAGACATTACATTGCATGCACGAAAAGTGCCCAGTTTCTGGGGATAGGCCTCATCCTTTCAGAGTGCTTTCAGATGAATATGTTATTGTAGGTCATGTATGACCAGCTTGTCTTTCAAGTTTGTTGATCATCTGAACTTGAAAAGTAGGCATTCCAAATTCAGTGTTCTACTGTTCACAATATTCTCCTGTTTAATGATGATCTTCTTGATTTTGTTTGAACAGGGAGTGAACGTGGTGACACATGTTGGAAGGGTTGACTCTTTTGTTAGCTTGGGTTCCAGGAGTGAATCTCCATTATTATACTTCGTTCTTTTGCATGTAGATCGTACCTCTTGTGGATAGTTCCTCTGTTATAATGTTTCTTCAAGGGCATCAGTTTTTTTCCGGAATGTCCCACTACCATCTGGTTGTTGACACAATTCTTTATGGTTCCATCTCATCGGTTTTGTATCTTTTCCTTTTTAATGGTTTTTCTCTGTTCTTGGATCCACACTTTTCAATCAAATGCCAAGAATATTTAAATAATAGAAACAGAATAATTGCACGTGTCTTTATAAATATTATAGGTATTAATATGATAAAATGTTCCCAAATAATCCATCCATTCACCAACCTTACTAAAACCCATTCATATCTAAAAAATCCATGAATCTACACCTTTCCCTAAACCATGTTTTTTAAAAGAATGATGCTCCAGAGAAATGCTAGTCAGATTTGAGATATAAGGCTTAATAATAGGACTGTTATCAGGTAGGAAGGTACAACATCTATTTACTTTCAGTACTTTACAATCACCAGCTTCCTTTGCAAGAAGAATATCTAGTGCTAGGTGGATCTGGATTACAATAGCCTTAATCGCTATTAGTTCAGAATTTAACTGAGTTAGTGCTCCTGATGTACTCACAGCAAGTTCATCCTTCAAAATGGATTAGCGTCTAATTTTCACATAATTCACTGCACAGCTATAGAAGGAATAACAGTCCCTAATATATATAAGATCACATATTAAAATCCTTGTTTCACTCTCTTCAAACAAACTTTATCCTTAATTTCATTCATGTGATAAACTCTAGTAAAAACGAATGCAAGATATCAAGATCCAACCCAATTTCTTGGCAGATTGAAATAAGCATTCTTACTACACATACAATAAATAGATTATTTTAGAATTGTCTCCTCACCAATCAAATAAGCACCTCTCACAACACTTCTTTCACACTCACTCTCTCTAACAAATTCAGCCGTGCCTACTTACAAATGTCCTGGGTTCACCATAGACATTTCTTCTCCCCTTCCCTGGTCAAGTCTCAATCTAGGATGTAGATTTAAAAATCTACATTCCTCATCTTCCTACATTTGCTCTTTTATAACTTCTACATTTTTCCAGTCTGTCACAATTTCCAATCTTCTTTTATTATACTCATAAACTAATTCTTTTCCCTCCTTGCTCAAACTACACACATGCCCCCATCCATAGTTTCAGTTTCATGTTTAATTTGTGCAATTATCTTTAGATATCTACGATGCTGAATATTATTATTAGGGGTGGGCATCAAATTCGGTTCCGTTTGCGGAAATTGCGATATTTTGAAATTTTCGCGTTCCGCGGAGAGCGCGAAAATGCCAAAATTTCCGCGATCTGCAGCGAAACTGAGATTTTTTTCATGCTTGCGCTTTGAAAATTTGCTCTCGCGAGCGCGATTGCCTTACTTGGATCCCCGCGTTCGCCGACAAGTTTTCCCGATCCGGTCGCGTGCTCCAAGAGATGTTAGTAGCCGTTTGCGGTATCTCGCGAGAGTTCAAGACGGCGATCACGTCATTCGTCTCGTGATCATGCACCGCAAGAGTATGAGATCTCGAACACGTCATTCTCCACCTCGAGCGAGAGCGTGAGGACGCGAACACGCCATATCGAACGCGACAAGGAGCGAGAGAACCCAAACACGTCATTCTCCAACTCGAGCGAGAGCGTGAGGATGCAAACACGTCATATCCAACGCAACAAGGAGCAAGAGAACCTGAACACGTCATATCCAACGCCACAGGTAGCAAGAGAACGCAAACACGTCATTTTGGACGCGCTATCGACATCCTGAAGAAGTAAGGTGAAGCTCGAGAACTCGAACATGTAAAATTTTCAATCTGGAGAAGAATATCATCTCTAGCAGCATAAAACCTTCTGCAAATGATGATTTGGATGAAAACAACTCCTCAGATTGACATTTGGCTGTTCTTTTTTGTGCAATGAGTCCTTTTTTAATGGGGGGAGAGGGAGGAAGTGCCACAGAATCTCCAACTTCCTGTTCCTGTCCAGCAGGCTCCTCCCAGTGCTCTGTCCATCTCCTGCTCATTCTGCCTTTGGATTTTGAGCTGGAAAGATCACTCTTTTTGTCTGCTGCATCATTATCATTGGATTTGAGGATTTTTGAATTGGATATTTTACAAGTAAGTGGTTGTTGTGTCTATTTGATTGGGGGCATTGCAGTTGTTGCAACTACAATTTAATGTTGGTACTTATCATTCCTTTTTTTTAAATTGTTGTGGGTAGTAGTAGTCAGTAGGCCCAGAGCTAGTCATGGGTGGGTGCATGATGAAGTAACTGTTCCTTTGGTGTCTTTTGAATGTATTTCCTTTTCAAGCATCATTTAGGGCATGGATGGCATTGGATTGAGTTGGGAAATGTGTTTTGTTGGGGTGGGGTTTCTGTTGCTGGGCCTGGCCATGTGGCTGGTGGCCATTTTGAAGCCTAGGCCTGCAAGCTTGTCTGGCCTTGTCTGCCAACAGGCCTGCTTTCATCCAGTAGGCTCAGAGCAGGTAGACACAGCTGCATTAAATAAGTGTTTCTGTGTGGTCTATTGAGTTTTAGACATCAATTAGGGCACAAATGGCATTGGATTGAGTTGGGGGTGGGGTTTCTGTTGTTGGGCCTGGCCATGTAGCTGGTGGTCACTTTGAAGCTTAGGCCTGCAAGCTTGTCTGGCCTTGTCTGCCAACAGGCCTGCTTTCATCCAGTAGGCTCAGAGCAGGTAGCCATAGCTGCATTAAACAAATGTTTCTGTGTGGTCTGTTGAATTTAGACATCATTTAGGGCATCAATGACATTGGATTGAGTTGGGAAATGTGTTTTTTTGGGGGTGAGGTTTCTGATGTTGGGTGTCTTAAAGACATGCCTTTGTTGTGTGTGTCTGTTGTGTGTAGGTGTGCAATGCATGCACCCTGCAGACCTTTTGTGGGCCTGTGTAATTTAGTTTTTGCATTTACTGCATGAAAAAGGCAGAACAGTGTGCTTTAGCATGCATCCTTTGCCTGGCTTTTATAGACCTTTGTCAGCTCCTGGTGTTTCCCAGGCCTCCTGCTTCCTTGTTGCTTGTGATTTGTGAGTGTCCATGTGGCTGGTGGCCTTTTTTTGTGGTGGGAGTTATCAGTGTCCTGCGTTTGCCATATAGGCCTGCATGGTTTTCCTATTGTTCTTACTGCTTCCATCCATCCATCCCCTTGGCAGCAGCAGCTCCATGAATGATGTGATGCTCAAATAATTTAATGGCAAATAGGGTCCACCCCACTTCCATTACAGTTTTGTTTGGGTCGTTCTTATTCTCTTTCCTATCCTTCCTGAGAGTGTAGTGTGTACACCGTTGTATAACATAGCCCTTGTTGACAAAGTCTCAGAAATGGCTAGACTATATCTTTTGTTTGTTTGTACTAGTACAGTAGTAACTGAACCACAACAACAAATGCAACATTTCACTGATGTTCTTCTCCTGGCTTATTTGCATTTAGGTGCACAAAAGGCCAGAAGAGGAGGTGTCATCATCATCACCCGTTGTATTGCTAGCCAGACAGAAGTCCTGCTGCGCATCACGTCCATGTGTGACCCCAACCTGTGCACCTGCGCCCTGCCTGACATCTGAAGAAGATGGCCCCAAAGAAAGTACCAGGTCCAGTACCAAGAAAGTTGCCGGTGAGAAGAAGGAACAGAAAAAGAAAGTGCCACTAACCACGACTGGTGTGCCGGCCAATGGTTTTTTTGGAACCAAAAAAATGACACCTGCAGCAGCGCTGTCCGGGAACCAAGCTGGGAGCAGCACCTCCGCACCAGCGGCCCAACCCCACCAACCTAGGCCCAAGCCCTTGAGTGTCGCAGAGGTAGCCAGTCTACTAACGAGCAGCGATGTTGAAATGTCATTATCGCACAGTAGTACACAATCAACGCAGGTGGAAACTCAGCAGATAAGTGTGCAGCAGCAGCCGCAAGAACAGCAGCAGCTGCAAGAACAGCAGCAGCCGCAAGAACAGCAGCAGCCGCAAGAACAGCCCACGATAGTTGTTGCTTCTGAAGTAGGGGCATTTCAGGAAATTGAGCTTCCTGCAGAAAAAGTGGAGCAAACCACTGTTTCGGAAGATCTATTGTCTTCCAGACCACCAGCAAGGAAAAGGAGGCTTAGTCCATCATCTTCTTCTTCAAGCCCAGCTTCTGATGATCGTGATGCCACTTGGCAGCCACCAGCTCAGTCTGAGAGTGATGCACGTCACAAGACAATGCTTCTGAAAAGGAAGGTTCCAGAAAAACTTAGAATTACGGAGGTAGATGTAGAAGAGGGGGATGATGTTGATCAAGACAAGCCAGTCAGTACACACATCACTCCCGCCCCAAAGGGGATGGAGAACAACATTATCACCCTATCCAGAAAAGCTGTTGTTGAGCGGGATGTAGCACGGATACCACCAACACAGGTTACACCACCACGACCTCCAGCTGCCATATTTTCAAAGGCCCAGCAGGGACCTACATCCAGCTCAACCATCTCAGTAGGTAGTGGTAGTAGAAGTCACAGTGTAGCTGCACAGAGTCACATTCCAATCACACCCTCCAGTTCATCTGGTATTGAAAGTGGCACATCTAGCAGTGCCAGAAAGTTCTCCTCCCCAGTTTCGGACTTCTTTTTAATTAGCAAAAAGGAGGAGAACATTGCTATATACTCAATTTGTCGACAAGATGTACAGCAGGGTAAGCTTGGTACAAACTATGGTACCGGAGGCCAAGCAAGTCACCTCAGAATACACCACACTATCGTGTGGGAAAATCACCTACATCACTTACAAAAAAGTAAAAAACCTCAATCCATTGATGTTGGGCATGAAAAATCAGGGGACGATATTATTGCGGTGGAAGGTGAAGAAGAGGGAGGCATTTCTAGCCCTGTCCCCAGTAGTGTAGTGGTACCGCTCACATCCTCCTCAGCAACATCTCAGTGGCACCGCAGTAAGAGCCATACTCAGAGTCAGGCTGAGACACCAAGGTGACCGAGTACTGCAATGAGACAAAGTGCGTTGTTGAGCCTAAGTGAGTTAATGAAAACAACAGGACCACAAAGGAAAGTAATCCAGCCTACCATTGAGAGCATGCTTAGGCTGGAGGGGCAGTTCCAACGCAACCACCCAATGGCACGGCTGTACCATGCGAAGCTGGCTAAAATGTTAGCGCTAGACCTTCTCCCTTTTTCATTTGTGGAAGGGGTGGGTTTCCTTGAATTTGTGTCCGCCATGTGCCCTCAATGGAAGGTACCCAGCCAGTCCTAATGCTCAAGAATTTCTGTTCCGGCACTACATCATGATGTGCTGGAATTGGTTGGACAAGCTTTGCAGCAGAGTGCTGTTCACAATATCCACCTGACAACAGCCATGTGGACCAGTTGCTAAGCCACAGATTACATGTGCATCAATGCACACTGGGTCTCTTTTTTGGGGGTTATAGATAAGCTATCTGAAGCAGGTGCTGTTGACACAGCTGAGATTTTTAAAGCTACTCAGAAACATGCAACTGTAGCCATGTTCGTAATGGAGACATCTCATACTGCTGTAAACATTTTGGAAGAGTTTCACAGCAAGGTTTTTGAATGGCTGTGCCCTAGAGGGCTTAGCATTGGTTTTGTTGCCACAGATAATGACAGTTGTGTACTTAAGGCCATGGAGCTTGGTTCCAATTTCAGGGTTCCGTGTTTGGCGTACTATATAAAACATTATAGTTCAAGACTTTCTGAAAAAAGAACCCATAGTCAGCAACTTACTGACCACCTACCGAAGAATATGCACTCATTTCAGACATTCTTTTAAAGCTCTCAAGCAGCTGAGGATCATTCAACGTGACTATAACAGGCCCCTCAAAGCATTCATCCAGGAGGTGCCAACACGTTGGACCTCAACGTATTACATGCTTGATCGTCTGTTTGAGCAGTACAGGCCACTCAATGAATATGTCATGCGAAGAGGGGATGCTACTGTGAAAGGCATGACCCTTCAGATGGACCAATGGTGCCTAGTTAAATGCCTGACTGACATGCTTCGTCCTTTTGAAGTCTTCGCACGTGAAGTCAGCAAGGAGGACTGTACAACGGGCCAAGCTCCCAATATTGCAAATGCTAGAGCATCAGCTGAAGGCAGTGTCTGAATCATACAAAGGTGTAGAGGGAAAAAAAGATACCTATGACTTAGTAGAGAGCTTAGCCTGTTGTTTAGCTGACAATACAAGGGTGCGAAATAAGATTTTGTCACAAGAACATTACATTTCTGCCACAATTCTGGATCCACGGGCAAAATTGGCATTGAAGGCATTAATTCCTTTTTCAGAGATGGAAGTTGCCCGCTACAAAACTTGGATAGCGGCGGTAGCGAGTAAGTTGGAAAATGAACGGCTGCTAATTAAAAGCCCGCTAGATCAACCCACACGAAGTACTGCAGCAGGGAATCCGGCATCAAGTGCAACTTCTGAGGCTGAAGGCAGTGCATTTGGCTCAGAACACTCACCATCACTATCGACAACCGCAACAATAACTGGATCATTAGGCCCAGTAGAATTGTTACAGGATTGGTATTTACATTTAGGCATTGGTAAGCACAGTGCTGATGCACAGAGAAAAGAACCCGAAAAAAGGTTAGCAGCACCCCTGAATATTGAGCGGATGGTCCAGGCCTATCTGGATGACCCAACAGAGGTGTACATTGATCAAAACCCATTGCTGTATTGGTATAGCAAAAGGGCCCAATGGCCACTGCTCAGCAGGCTGGCGATAAGCTATCTGGCTTGCCCTGTCACAACTGTCTCTTCCGAACGTGTTTTCAGTGCTGCAGGTTCCATTGTAACAGTGAGAAGGACCAGTCTCTTGCCCAAAAACGTGGAGAGGTTAACAATGATCAAAATGAATCAGCACTTCATACCACCGAATTACACAATACATGAATCAAGGGAGGAAGATGAGGACAGCGGCTCAGGTGACGGAAGTAGTGTGTTACATGATGAATACCTACTACCGGTTGAACCCCCAGAGTTTGAGGATGAGCTATACTTCCCTGACAATTAGGCTTGCACTTACTGTCTTCCTCTCTTATTTTTCTTTATTTGTGTGTCTGTCTTTCCAGTTACAAACTTTGAATCACAACAAATCCATCACCACCATCTTCTACTCTTTTTATTTCAATATACGAGTTTCAGCTGTCTGCATTTCACAGTACAGTCCTCCAAATCCAGCTCCTCCGCTCCATCCTCCTGAATCTCCCTAAATCCATTGCCCTCAAGACAGATGATGATTGGATGATGCAAAATAGAAGAAAAAATAAAATCTTTCCTAGTCCCTCCAAAAGAAGTTGAGCATGATGACTACTATAGGGAACCCTTGGACATCTGTTGCCTGCAGATTGTTGTTGTAGCCTCTCGCCTGTTTCTTCACTGCCTCGCTGGTCTGACCATCTCGCCAGCACGTCTGTCAGCCTCCCGCCCGCCGTCCCGCTGGTTTTGCCTATTCTGCCAGTGCGACCGCTGAGTGGAGCGTGGGCTGTGAACTACACCTCCCAGCAGTCCCGGTGGCGCACAAGCCAACAAACCGCGCCAGGAGGCGCATAAGAGCCGTGCAAGCCCTGACGAGTAGAGAACCCTTGGACACCTGTTGCCTGCAGATTGTTGTTGGAGCCTCTCACCTGTTTCTTCACTGCCTCGCTGGTCTGACCATCTCGCCAGCACGTCTGTCAGCCTCCCGCCCGACTTCCCGCCGTCCCGCTGGTTTTGCTATTCTGCCAGCACGACCGCCGAGTGGAGCGTGGGCTGGGAACTACACCTCCCAGCAGTCCCGGCGGCGCACACGCCAACAAACCACGCCAGGAGGCGCATAAGAGCGGTGCAAGCCCTGACGAGTGGGGAACCCTTGGACACCTGTTGCCTGCAGATTGTTGCTAGATCCTCTCGCCTGTTTCTTCACTGCCTCGCTGGTCTGACCATCTCGCCAGCACATCTGTCAGCCTCCCGCCCGCCTCCCGCCGTCCTGCTGGTTTTGCTATTCTGCCAGCGCGACCACCGAGTAGAGCGTGGGCTGGGAACTACACCTCCCAGCAGTCCCGGCGGCGCACACGCCAACAAACCGCGCCAGGAGGCGCATAAGAGCCGTGCAAGCCCTGCCTCGTGGGACGCCGGGCTAAGCCCGGGCAAAGGGCGGGCCCTCTGTGGCCCTCGGAGGCCG
Source organism: Lissotriton vulgaris (assembly GCF_964263255.1). NCBI lineage: Eukaryota > Metazoa > Chordata > Amphibia > Caudata > Salamandridae > Lissotriton > Lissotriton vulgaris. The sequence goes on from NC_141693.1 coordinate 435,432,071, forward strand.
GAGGAGACTGGGCTGGGCCGCGTCCCTTGGTTGTACAAATTAACATCGTATCAAGGTATTTAACCCTGTATTAACTATAGAACTGGCTGAGGTAACAAGTAGAACCATGGTTAAAAAGACTCCCATATCCACACGATCGACTACCAGGAAATTAACGCTGGGCCAAACCCCGCTCCCGACCCTAACTGCTATTGACAGAATGCTGCAACAAACAATTGGGGTTGTAGTGACTGCTATAGAAAGCACTGAAAGACGCCTCTCATTGCCCCCAAGCTTGTGTCTGAGAACCTCGCCCACACAAGGAGCCGATTTACCTGTAAACATTTCTATTACAACAGCTATTTCACAGGACTCAATTTTGCTAGACTCCTATGCACATTTGTCAGGCAATGAGCTAAACCTAGAAGAGGGTTCACTACAGTCACCATCTACTGTGTTTGCTGCCCGGGGGAGTAGGCTGTCACTAACTCCTAATTTAAAACCTAGTGAGATTCATCACTCGCCTATAGGGACTGATGTACCTAGTGTTAGAGTAGAGTCGGGTGGCTGCGGTACTAATGATACCAACTTAATAGTGGAGTCAGTCGACACCAGCTTAGTGAGTTGTATGAGTGATCACGGAACTGGCCGGTTCAAACATAAATCTGCCCACAGTACGAAATTGATAGTTGTAAATAGACAAGGGAAGAGATACAGGAGTAAAAAGAGGAGACTAATTCAAACCACATTGAAACTGGGGAGGGAGGGAGAAACATCGCAGCAGAGTACAAATCCACAGTTGAATGAAAGTCATGCTACTGACCAGCAAAACTCACCACCTATTAATATGGAAGGTCTTATACACCAATTAGAGCAAATGGTAAAATCCTACACCTCACCGTTGGCCGATAGACTGAAGGTCCTAACGGACAAGGTGGAGAATCTTGAGAAGTTGGGCATAGCTAACTTAGACTTGTTAGAACATCTTAATACACAAACCAAGCCACCCTTAACTAATGTGCCAAAGGGTAATCCCGGTAACAATTTGATTAGTGGCGAAACTAGAACATCTAGCCTCCCGCCTCTGGTTATAGTAGCTACTACCCGTGAAAAATTGCCTACCAATACTACTGTTACAACAACGGGACAGAAACCTGATGTGGGGCATAGAGAGAAAGGGGGTTCTACATTTAACAACACAGATAGGATAGTGCCAGCACGTTACATTAGTAACATAATCCCGGCAACAATTAACCTCCCGCCAGAATGTAGCCCGTACGTAGCTATTCTTGCAAATGTACCAAAGCTCAAGCCCACCCATTTTGAAAACCAGCAAACCCTTAAAAATAAAACTTTACATTGGCTTGCTCAAAATTGTGGGTTCCCAATGCGTGGGGCTAACCAAATTATCTCTACACAGAGAGTAGGCTGGTTGGGACCCAGCAGAAAGGAGATAAATGGGGATTGTATAGTTATACATTTTAGGATTTCAGAATGGGCCAGAGATTCCATCTTAAATGCACCCATACCCTCTAAACATGAGTATAATACAACCCTGCTCCCCCTAGACTATTTCTATAGGAGTCAGTCAGGGAAACAAGCTACAACAAGATTTATTGACTACCATAGAGCTGCCAATTCCAACCACTTTAATATAGCTCATGAACCAGCACCTTTGTACAATCCATGGAATAATAATACAATTCCGGTTTACAACAGATTTCAGGTGTTTGGTTCATTAGAAGAGAATGATTGACTGAGGGAACAAACCATAGAACCACAACCTGAAGCAACTGTATCTGGGGGAACGGTTCCAACTGACCAAGGGATGTTGTATTCAAATAGGGTGGAAGGGGGCATTGTTGTGAGTTCAGTAAGTAGTGCCCAGTATGAAATTGATGACATAGCCCAGTCCGATGTTATCCGTAATATGGACATAACTATGAATGTGGGGCCCATGAGTCCAGAAGTGCCCGCACACCATGATTTAGTAGCTGATAACTCTGCTGAATGCTTAAAGGTTATTACCTGGAATATAGCGGGAATTACTGCTAAACTAACTACGCCATTCTGGGATATCTTTATTAAGCAAGGCTATGATATTATTTGTCTACAGGAGACGTGGCATAGAACTCAAATTCAAATTGAAGGGTATACAACATATAGTGTGGATGCAATAGCCCCTTCAGTAGGAAGAGCAGGAAGAGCAAAAGGCGGTCTATTGACTACGGTATCTACTACTCCTACTGAGTTTAGCTCTGGTGGTTATGTGGAGGTGGCCCAGTATGCATCAATTCTGCGCCTAGTGCATGGCAAAGGTAGGGATTTAGTTATAATAAACTTTTATAATAATATTGTTGGACACAATAGGGGCACGATTGTACTTAATATAGAGCAGGCAATAGAGGAAGTTCTTGCCCTATCAAGTGATCCCCCAGTAATACTCTGGATGGGTGATTTTAACATTCAAGCATGTAGTCACGCACAGAAGGGGATCTGTGGACACCGTGAGGAATATTTTAATGGAGATAGAATTGTTTTTAACCATTTCCCACACACTAATTATGGAAGTGTGCTGAACAACTTGGTAGCCAAATTAAACTTGGAACTATTAGACTGCACAAAGATAATGAAGAGTGCCCATCATTCAGAGGGAGAGACGCCCATTCTAACATCGATCACATTTTGGTATCCAATAGATCCGCCTACTCCAACGTCTGGGTAATAGAGCAGCCAGTTAGCGACCATAATAGTATATCATTGGAACTAACAGGCTGGGGGCAAAACACCCATGTATATGGAAGACCGGTCCAAGGGATTACGGCTGAACGATCTAATGGACTGAGAATTAGTGGAACAGAATTAATCCTACCCAATTTATGGAGGACTTATTCCTAAAATGCAAAAGGGAAATAGACTACTGCCTAGAATCAAAAGTGATCCCTGCCACCTTACTTGCTAGCTTTTTTAATATAACTTAAGTAATTGATAACTTACTTACAGCAAAGAGTCGTAAGCCGAGGAGAATTAAAGTGGTGTGGTTCGATAAGCACTGTGCCCAGTCATTAAATAAACTTAAAATTGCACTTGATACCAAGCCCAGGGACACAGATAAAATTAGAGAGGAGCGTCTTAATTATAAGAATGCCCTAGCAGTGAGAACAAAAGACCTGCAAAATGAGGCCTGGTCGAATTTGGATATGGCTGCTGAATTAAAAAATCACAAATTATTCTGGGAAATTGTAAATAGTCCATTCTTAAAGAATGATAACATCCCCGAAATTACCTCCTATGTCAGTTGCCACGCATGGATAGCCCATTTCACTGGGATTTTTAATTCTGATTTTAACCCTGATGGATTAATTTTAATTACAGATATAGGGTCTAACTCTAACTCTAAATGGGAAAAAATGCCTCTATCTGTGACCCTAACCGAGGTTATTGAAGCAATAAAAAACAGTAAAGGTGGTAAAGCCCCGGGGCCTGATGGGGTGCCAATGGATTTTTATAAATCAGAAATGACTCTATGGGCCCCAATATTGACACGATATTTCAACGCAGCTTTGGAAGATAGGCTCCCACTAACATGGGGCCAGTCCATTATTGTGCCCCTTTTTAAGAAAGGCTCTAGGTCGGAGGCGCAAAACTACCACCCCATCTCACTTCTGGACTCGTCAATTAAAATCCTCAGTCGTGTCTTACTAGAAAGACTGGAAGCCTGAGTAGAGGAAAATAACATCTTATCCCCAGTGCAGTACGGGTTCAGAAAGGGGATGGGAACAATGGAGCAGTGTGTGAACCTGGAACTTATAGTCAGCAAGTACCCAAAAGCCAAAGAGGGCAATATTTTTCTGTGCTTTGCTGACTTGAGTTCAGCATTCGATCTGGTAGAGCACTCGCTCCTTTGGCCGGTTTTGCTAGAAATGGGTGCCCCAATTGAAATCATTCACTTTCTGGCCAGATTATATGAGAACCTGTCTAGTAAAGTTAGATTCGGACCTGACGGAGAATGCACACCCTTTTTTAGAATTAACAGAGGAATCTGACAAGGATGTGTGCTTGCCCCACACTTATTTTCGCTTTTTATAAATCAGATATCCTCAATTTTAAGAAGGATCCAAGCAGATGCCCCTACTATTAATGGTAACTCAATTCCAATTCTTTTATACGCGGATGACGCGGTTCTCCTCTCACGGACCCAAAATGGCCTGCAATGTCTGATTGATAAATTTCATACTTTCATTGAGAGCAGAACGTTGATAATCAACAAAGGAAAGACCTTTACAATGTCCTGTGGTAGGAAGGCAAGAAAAAGCGTTTTTAGATTTGCAGCGAAATTAGGGGGCCGTAGAATTCAAGAAATTGTGTCAATATATAACTCTAGGTGCATGTCATCAGCCCTGTATGGGGCTGGAATATGGGGATATCACTCCCAGAGTGCTAACCTAATTCAGCATGAGGAGAATGCCTTCCTGAAACGTTTGCTTTGTGCCCCGGCTTCAGCTTCAAATGAGCTAATACATAGGGAAGTCGGATTAAATCATGTCAACGATTTAATCGTCCTCCGACTGTTGTCCCTATGGCGATCCATCTGGTCAAAAGAAGAGACAAAATTTACCCAGGATGTGATCAATGACTGTTTAAAGCTCGACCACTGTTCAAATATCCCCTGGTTATGTCACATCTAATCCTGGTACAAGACCCTGTATGGTTGTGACATTTTTGAAGAATCATCACCGGGGACAGGGTTGTCAAAGAAGGAGTTTAAAGTCACTTTTCTGAAACACACTAATAGTATCAGGGTGAATAAATGTGCAAAACAGAGCACGTTTAATTCTTATTTAGAATATAACATTAAAGAAGGCTTACAATCATACCTCACTGTTGTTAGCAAAAGCTCACACCGCTTTGTATTATCGCGCCTTCGTCTGGGGATTGTGCACCACCTAGTAGCATTTCCAATAATTAAGAAACCTGGCTCAGGCTTTTGCCCCTGTGATGGTGTATCTAAGCAGAGTGGATGTCATTTTATGCTGTTCTGTAAATTTTATATTTCCTATAGAAAATTTTACTTGAAACACATCTTTTTAAAATATAATATTCTTAGTACAAAGAAAGCGATGCAACTGATGTTTAACTTAGAGAGTCCAGATATATGTTTTTTATGTGGCTACTTATATTCTGAAATGCATTTTTTTGCGTAAATCAATCGTTGTATAAATCCAATACACAACCCTGATTTTTTAACTTAATTATTGCCAGTTTTTCTAGCACCTTTTGCACTTTATTGCTAGCTTGTGTATGAATATCGATTGATTGTATGTACTTATACGCACTTTAACTTTGCCAAATTTGCACATATGCCAGAAGATGAGTACTTCCAGCATTTATTGCACTTTACTGCTAATTTGCACATGTATTATTAGGCGAGAGTATCAATATGCACTTTAGATTGCTCATTTGCACACGTGTTGTTATATGTATATCGTACATAGTACTGATGGTGTTTGGTAAATCAAGGTCGATGCAAATTACGATGTATTGTAATTCATTTGTAGTTTGCTATGTATTGTAATTTATTTTTGACTTTTGCTACATGGTTGTATTTTTACAAACCGAATAAAGCATTTCGAAACGACTACTATAGCTATCCTCCTTTCTGAGCTGAGAGAGACTGCCCATTAACTGAAAATGAGATGTAACAGGTAATGAATGATGCCATGCATTGGACGCAGACTGAGTGATTTTGTTGTTGTTTGTTGTGCATGAAGTTATTTCATTGTGCACTAATCATCATTCTTTACACTAAAAGTAACTCAAGGCAATTTTCCCCTTCTTGCAACTATTTTTAATAAGAAATTTGAACTTCTACTGCAGCTAGTTGATACATTGCTTTTGATTGAATACAGGAAGGGGACTCAATCTGTACACTGCACACTGAGTATGACAACAGCACCGTCCATGATGATGATGGCAAAAAAGACGGACCGTTAACTTAAGATGAGAAGGAACAGGTAATGAAAATGAATAGCATGCATTGGACACCTGACTCTGAGTGATTGGTGTCTGTGTTTTTGTTGTTTTTTGTGCATGAAGTGAAGTCAAAGTTTACTAGTAGTCTTACTGTACACACTAAAGAGTGACTCAAGTCAATAATATTTCTACTCTTGTTGTGTAATAACAAAATTGTACTTCTACTGCAGGCCGATCTTCACAGTCAGTCAGTACAAGTATCGGAGATGATTGATGAAATTATAACAAGTCAGGAGGATGTTTGATGAGTGGCATAAAAGGTAAACAAGTCAACAACAACCGCAGCAGACCTAAATGTCTGTGCAGAAGTGGAGTCGAGTGTAGCGGTGGGATGACTGCGGTGCATTGAATTAGTCACTTAAATTGTAAAATGCTATGTTGCTGGCTATGTGCTGCTTTGTACAACTCTTTAAAAAAAATGACTCTAAATGGAGGATGTGCTAAGCGACGTGCCGTCACTGTGGGCCTGCTCTGTCCTGTTGTTGTAGTAGGCCCATGCTGGGAACAGACTACAGTAGAGATGAGGCATACATGCAGCCTCGGAAAGTGTTCTTGTTGCACTACACCATAACTCAAGCACTTTTTTTCAACTTTGTTTCTCAATATCCCTTTTGTTTTTCCATCTGCAATTACAGGCCGGGCCCTGTGCTATACTTGGCAAAACAATGCACACTTACTTTACCAATATATCTACATTTGCCAGGCAGGCAGTGGCGACTGGCGACACCCAAGATTGATGGACAAGAGGACCAAGAGGAATGCCGAGATTCAATCCACATTTTTGACCAGGATAAAACCGTGACAGTATCAACTTTCATCATCTTTTAAATAATTTGATTCATTTTTTTGTCTACAATCTTTACAACAGTGTGTTCTTCTTGTTGTTATTATTATCATTAGGTTTGCTCTCTGTTTATGATTCATCCCTACCAATATTTAAAACATTTATTTGCTATCTGTAAAAGTAAGCCCCGAACAAGTGAACAAGAACTGTATGTAATCCGGGTCTCCTTATCAATCATCATCATGCATGCATTTCCTTTTTCTCCCTTAACATATTGATATGGATATGGTAGTCTACAGAGTTTGTCGTTTGTTTTTTATCCATGCATACTGTCTGTTTTTCATTTTCAAACCTTTCCCCAAACCCCCCCTTCCCATCCATACAACAAACCCTAACCCTCTTCCCCCGGGCTGTGTGACTTATTGAGGTGTGACCAAATTAAATGTACACCAAGAATTTATCACACGCTTGCTGGGGCGGATGTGGCGAAAGCAACAGTACTTCAATTTCAAGGCTGAGCGAGGATCTTCTTCTGCTTGCCCACCCATGGGCAGTATATTTTAGAGGTGATTTTTATTTACCAAAGGAACATATACCTCCGAATTAATTGCCGGCATTGATTGGATTTGCTGTCATCCTCATACACAGCACTAACTGTTACGCTTGTGTGGAGTATACTATACTGTAGGCCTAGTCAAGTGACTTGACACAACTATAGTTTGTAACTCTGTCTAGTAGGCTATCCCCACCACCATTATGTTTTGTTGTAAAATATTTTTGCATAATATTGTTGCTCTGTAAGTTCTGCATTGTACTTCATTCTCCTCGAACAGTCTCTCTCAGGTGACTGACTGTCTCATTTTCTTTTTTTTGCAAATGCTGCTGCCCTGCCATTGTCTACTACTACTACCACCACCACAACCATGGCATGTTAGGAAAGAAAACTGCTGGACCCGGCCCTTTAGGCAGGTTCACCCCAAGACTTTTTCCTTTTTCCTAGCCTGTTTCTGAAACCTGGTGGTGGTGATTTTAGGCCTCTGCGCACTTTTTCACTGTGGTACAGTGTAAAGTGCTTGAGCTCTCTGTGTGTGTGTGGTGAGTGACCTGCCCTCCCATAGGAATGAATGGGGAATATGTGTGCCCATGGTAGTTCCTGATGTGTGGGGAGTGCAGGGACGAGTTTGGTATGAGAGAACTTGTGAGACTGAATGCTGCGAAATGGTATATGCGGCATGATTGCGTCTAGTCTAGAAGTGCCACTTTTAGAAGTTGGCATATTTGTGTAATTTGTGTCTGGCGTGTGATTGGCTGGTGAGCCTGGTCCAGGAGTGCCTGGGCCTGCTTGTGGATTGACTGTCTGGTTTAAGTGTGACAGGGGCTGGAGAGCCCAGGAGGTTGTCTGAGTCAGCCCATGGATGAAAGGCAGCATCTGCTGCCAGGGAAGTGGGAGGAGATGGCACCTGATAGTGAAGGGCTGTGCCTGCCTGACCACAATGCTGGTTCCACCCCCCGCTGGGCGACTGCCACCTCTGTCCCTGATACTGACAGGACTTCCCTATAACCAGTTCTAGCTGGTTTTCACACTGCCTACACAAAGACTTCAAAGACTTTTCTGTGTATAAGAAGGGGCTGTGTCCCCTTCCAAAAAGTTTTCTTGTTTCTGACTTGAATCTACCAGGGGCGGGCGCTGCCTAGCCCCTGGATGCCTGGAGAACTTCTGGGAGACCCCTCTGCCTTGCCTGGGCTGATGGGGGGACTTGGCTTTGCCCTGGATTCCTGCTGTTTTTCTGGACTCTGGAGACCCTTGTGCTGGGTCCCCTTTGCTTCGCCTTCCTGAAGGACTTTGTGGAGGACTTTTGGGGCACTAGCGCCTGAGGAGCGCTTTGATTGTACTTGTTGGTGGACTGGTGACCTTTGGCTGCCTTTTAGCGCTAGGAGCGCTTTATTTTTCTGTTGTAGCGCTTGGAAGCGCTTGACTTGCTATTTTTAGTGCATGGAGCGCTTTAAATTTCCTTTGGCGCCTGGGAGCACTCTAGCTGTGTTCTAAGCGCTTTGGAGTGCTTTGTTTCCCCCAGCGCTTGAGCGCTTTTTATTTGTTGAAATTAACAACGGGAGTCCACCCCGTGCTTCGGCGAAGAAATCGCCGCCGTGGCTTCGACAGCGTGACCAGAGCCAGTGGGCTCGTCAGGAGGGCCGCGCTGCCATTGGGTGGCCCAGGTAGAGTTGCCGCGCAGCCATTGGCTGTTCACCGGAAGCAGAGGTCCGGCCCGCTGCCTGGTTGTGGGCGGGGCCAGGAGGACGTGTTGTTCCGCTTCCCCCTGCCTGGGTGAAGCTTTTGCATGAGTTGCCGGTCTCCCGTGCCCAGAGGGAGACTGGGGAAGAAGTCTGGCGCGAGGCTCCCCGAATGGAGGGAGAGAAGCGCTGCCGCGTCCAAGGGAGAGGAGCCCCTGCCCCCGCAACAGCCCGGTGAGTGTTAGAGGGCTGAGGGGGGGGCTCCGGGTGGCCAAGTGGTGCTGCCGTTGACGGCCGGGATGCCCCTGATAGTTAGGGCGGCCCCGAATGGCAGTGGGTCGCCCCACCATTCTTCCCGAGCCCTGATGGCTCCAACGTGGGATTTACAAAAAGGGGGTGGTGATGAACAGAGTGTCTGAGTTAAACAGACCACTCTTACCCAGTCCAAAGGTCAGGGCTTGATCCATCACCGTTATTTATCTCACTGCCCCATCCCAGCTCAGAACCTGGCTATATGCAAATCAGTCTGTCCCTGGCCCAGTGCATCATGGGAACAGGGCAGACTAAACTACCAAGCCAATTCTTCACCAGAAAGGAGACAAGCTACCAGGGACCGGTTTCTGGCATTTCAGCCTTCTTCGGCCCGGTTTGCTTGAATCCTGATGGAGCAGTGAGAAAGGGACTCATGTCTGAGTATACCCTGCCACACCTATAGTGGCCAAAAACGATTTACAAAAAGGGGGTGGTGATGAACAGAGTGTCTGAGTTAAACAGACCACTCTTACCCAGTCCAAAGATCAGGGCTTGATCCATCACCGTTATTTATCTCACTGCCCAATCCCAGCTCAGAACCTGGCTATATGCAAATCAGTCTGTCCCTGGCCCAGTGCATCATGGGAACAGGGCAGACTAAACTACCAAGCCAATTCTTCACCAGAAAGGAGACAGGCTACCGGGGACCGGTTTCTGGCATTTCAGCCTTCTTCGGCCCGGTTTGCTTGAATCCTGATGGAGCAGTGAGAAAGGGACTCATGTCTGAGTATACCCTGCCACACCTATAGTGGCCAAAAACGATTTACAAAAAGGGGGTGGTGATGAACAGAGTGTCTGAGTTAAACAGAACACTTTTACCCAGTCCAAAGATCAGGGCTTGATCCATCACCGTTATTTATCTCACTGCCCCATCCCAGCTCAGAACCTGGCTATATGCAAATCAGTCTGTCCCTGGCCCAGTGCATCATGGGAACAGGGCAGACTAAACTACCAAGCCAATTCTTCACCAGAAAGGAGACAAGCTACCGGGGACCGGTTTCTGGCATTTCAACCTTCTTCGGCCCGGTTTGCTTGAATCCTGATGGAGCAGTGAGAAAGGGACTCATGTCTGAGTATACCCTGCCACACCTATAGTGGCCAAAAACGATTTACAAAAAGGGGGTGGTGATGAACAGAGTGTCTGAGTTAAACAGACCACTCTTACCCAGTCCAAAGATCAGGGCTTGATCCATCACCGTTATTTATCTCACTGCCCCATCCCAGCTCAGAACCTGGCTATATGCAAATCAGTCTGTCCCTGGCCCAGTGCATCATGGGAACAGGGCAGACTAAACTACCAAGCCAATTCTTCACCAGAAAGGAGACAAGCTACCGGGGACCGGTTTCTGGCATTTCAGCCTTCTTCGGCCCGGTTTGCTTGAATCCTGATGGAGCAGTGAGAAAGGGACTTATGTCTGAGTATACCCTGCCACACCTATAGTGGCCAAAAACGATTTACATGCGTGGAAGGGTATTCTCAGATGTGAGACCCTTGCTCATTGCACCATCAGGATTCAAGCAAATCGGGCCGAAGACGGCTGTAATGCCAGAAACCGGTCCCCGGGAGCTTGTTTCCTTCCCAGTGTAAGAACTGGCTTTTGTAGTTTGGTTTGCCCTGTTCCCATCATGCACTGGGACAGGAACAGACTAATTTGCATACAGCCAGGTTCTGAAACTGGGATGGTGCAGTGAGCTAAAAAACGGTGTTGGATCTAGCCCTGATCTCTTGACTGGGTGAGAGCTTTCTGCTTAATTCAGAGACTCTGTCCCTCACCACCCCTTGTTGTAAATATTTTTGTCCACCCTAAGCGTGGAAGGGTATTCTCAGATGTGAGACCCTTGCTCATTGCACCATCAGGATTCAAGCAAACCGGGCCGAAGACGGCTGTAATGCCAGAAACCGGTCCCCGGGAGCTTGTTTCCTTCCCAGTGTAAGAATTGGCTTTTGTAGTTTGGTTTGCCCTGTTCCCATCATGCACTGGGACAGGAACAGACTAATTTGCATACAGCCAGGTTCTGAAACTGGGATGGTGCAGTGAGCTAAAAAACGGTGTTGGAGCTAGCCCTGATCTCTTGACTGGGTGAGAGCTTTCTGCTTAATTCAGAGACTCTGTCCCTCACCACCCCTTGTTGTAAATATTTTTGTCCACCCTAAGCGTGGAAGGGTATTCTCAGATGTGAGACCCTTGCTCATTGCACCATCAGGATTCAAGCAAACCGGGCCGAAGACGGCTGTAATGCCAGAAACCGGTCCCCGGGAGCTTGTTTCCTTCCCAGTGTAAGAACTGGCTTTTGAAGTTTGGTTTGCCCTGTTCCCATCATGCACTGGGACAGGAACAGACTAATTTGCATACAGCCAGGTTCTGAAACTGGGATGGTGCAGTGAGCTAAAAAACGGCGTTGGATCTAGCCCTGATCTCTTGACTGGGTGAGAGCTTTCTGCTTAATTCAGAGACTCTGTCCCTCACCACCCCTTGTTGTAAATATTTTTGGCTCCAACGTGGGGGCAGATTTGTGTTGAGAGCCCTGTGGGGCACAGTGTTGGCGGTGCGAGAAGGGCAGCCCCGGTTGGCAGCGGGTCACCCCAACGTTGTCTAGAGCCCCGAGAGGCTCCCTGGGGGGCATGTTTGTTATGAGCCCAGCGTGGCTCAGAGGCCCATTTTTGTGTTTAGAGCCACGGAGGCTCTAGGGGACATACATGATTTACGAGCCCAGCGAGGTTCGAGGGCCATATTAGATAGAGGGGGCGTCGGGGCACATTGCTGGTACCCGCCCTCTCCTGCCTGGGAGGAATGTGTTTTTAGAGCCTGTGTGGCTCCCACAGTGGGTGCAGTTTGCGCCCAAGGGTCAGTGAGGACGCTGTCGCAGTTTCTTTGATGATTCCCAGCTGCCCAGCAATTAGTGGGCAGCTGCACCGTTTAGGTCTTGGGATTTCTCAGGTGCCCAGCAAGTAGTGGGCACCTGCAACGTTTAGGTTTTGCGCCAGTGGCGCACCCCTTGACTGGCGCTGCCTGGCAGCGCGCCCTGACATTATGGACACAGGGCGTCTTAGCCCCAACAAGGCCAGTTGGCCTAGGGACTGCCACAGAGGGTGGCTTATGTGAGTTTTTGCGCAATTGTATGGTTATTGCACCTCTGAATGTGTTCTCTTGCATCATGTGTTATTCCTGCACCTCTGAATGTTTTTAGACATCATGTGATTTTTGCGCTATTGTATTGCTCTGGCACCTCGGAATGTTTTTATGCATTATGTGTCTTCCTTTTCCCTGCGCTGCACCTCTGAATGTCTTAGGCATCATGTGTCTTCTTGCGCTGCACCTCTGAATGTATTTTATTGCATCATGTGCTTTGTTCTGAACACTGCTGAATGTATTTTTATGCATCATGTGTCTTTCTTTCCTGCGCTGCACCTCTGAATGTTTTAGGCATCATGTGTCTTCTTGCGCTGCACCTCTGAATGTATTTTTATTGCATCATGTGCTTTGTTCTTAACACCGCTGAATGTGTAGGTTTATGCATTATGTGTTTCCCTTTACTACACCGCTGAATGTGTTTTCATGCATCATGTGTAATGTGTTGTGCTTATACCCCTAAATGCTGTGTGATACTTAGGTGGTTGTTCTTTTTAGTACAGGTGGTCCTAGTGAGGTCCTGGTTCCCTGCGTGACATTCTCCTAAGGTGTTTAGGGTTGCGTAGGGGTACTTACCTGTTCGCAGTAGTTACTGGATGTGATTTCTAACTGTTACTTTGTGCTACAGTGATTTTATATCCTTTTATTCTAATTTCTGACAGTAATTCTATTACTAAAAAGTGTAGATTATGACAGTGGCCCATGTGGCCCTGTCTTGTAAATAATCCTTGTGAATATTGCCCGTGCCAGTTGGCACCATGTATATTGTGTGATCCTATCTGATGTGTTTTTACAATACAAAAGTTATTTTATAATAACCTTGTGTGGAGTTCCTTTTGTGGTGTGCCTAGTATGTTGTTGCAGTTGTGTGCTGGCGCAAATGCTTTACACATTGCCTCCAAGTTTAGCCTTACTGCTCGTGCCAAGCTACCAGGGGGTGAGCAGGGGTTATCTTGGCGTGTGACTCCCTTGCCCTGACTAGAATGGTGGTTTCTGCCTGGCTTTGGCATCAGCCTTAGCCTACCAGAAATAGCCAGTTCGAACATTGTTGGTCAGCGGTGCGGATTTGGACTTGTGTTTGCGCAGTGCCACAGCGACAACTGGCTACATTACAAAACTCTGCGATTTTTTTCAGATAGTCACATGTTTGGGATTATTGTTTTTTATTTTTGTTTTTCCTCAAGAGTGTCATTTTCAAATGTGTTTCTGCGCTTTATGTTTAGTGGCAGATGAGAGAAATTGACAGGGCGGGTCGCCAGTAGAGGGGGAGGCTCCCATAGATTAGGAATCTCTTGCTGGGTCCAGTGCCCAATCCCTGGTCCTGTCCCTGTGTGGGTAGATGGAAGAGAGGGAGTGTGGAGGAGAAATGGCTAGCTTGGGAGGGTGGTTATCCCCTGAGTGTAGTGTGTGTGTCTGGATTCCCCAGTATGGTAGGATTCAGTGGTGGCAGCTTAAATGTGTTCAGTGCATGTGAAGTCCCATTCCCAGTTCCCAGAGTATGGTGCCTGGTGCTCAGTAAGAGGGTGACAGGTTGAGAGTCAGGGGCAGTGAGGAACTGTCTCACCAGTCTGGAGGGGGAGTGTGTGGATGAGTGGTGTCTTGAACTGGAGGAGTTGGTGTGAGCTTTTTTTGAAGGAGCTTGCACGTGAGGTGTACCTCTGGTGGTGTGCAGGAGGTCCTGCAGAGGCACTGGACAAGAAGGTGGTTGTCTGGCGGTGTGCTAGATGTCTTGCAGAGGCATTAGGGAGTGATTCTAAAAGGAGTGGCTTGTGTATCTGATGATCCTGTGAAGGGGAAGAGGTTCATGTGTAACCCAGCTAGGTCCCAGTAGTATGGTAGGGGTGTAGGGGCTCACGCCCTGTCTCAGTGGAACAAAAAGGGGGTGGTGATGGACGGAGCATCTGAATCAATCAAACACTCACACCCAGTCAAAAGATCTGGGTTTAATCCATCACCGTTCTTTAGCCCGCTCCGCCACCCCAGTTCAGACATGGCTATATGCAAATCAGTCTGACCCTGTGCCTCATGGGAACAGTCCAGCCCGAACTGCCAAGCCATGTCTTCCCTGGACCGGAAACAAGCTTCCGAGGACCGGTTTCTGGCATTCCAGCCGTCTTCAGCCCGGCTTGCTTGAATCCAGTGGCAAAGTGAGCAAGGGACTCACGTCTGAGCATACCCTGCCACACTTATGGCGGCCAAAAGCGGTACAAAAAGGGGGTGGTGATGGACGGAGCATCTGAATCAATCAAACACTCACACCCAGTCAAAAGATCTGGGTTTAATCCATCACCGTTCTTTAGCCCACTCCGCCACCCCAGTTCAGACATGGCTATATGCAAATCAGTCTGACCCTGTGCCTCATGGGAACAGTCCAGCCCGAACTGCCAAGCCATGTCTTCCCTGGACCGGAAACAAGCTTCCGAGGACCGGTTTCTGGCATTCCAGCCGTCTTCAGACCGGCTTGCTTGAATCCAGTGGCAAAGTGAGCAAGGGACTCACGTCTGAGCAAACCCTGCCACACTTATGGCGGCCAAAAGCGGTACAAAAAGGGGGTGGTGATGGACGGAGCATCTGAATCAATCAAACACTCACACCCAGTCAAAAGATCTGTGTTTAATCCATCACCGTTCTTTAGCCCACTCCGCCACCCCAGTTCAGACATAGCTATATGCAAATCAGTCTGACCCTGTGTCTCATGGGAACAGTCCAGCCCGAACTGCCAAGCCATGTCTTCCCTGGACCGGAAACAAGCTTCCGAGGACCAGTTTCTGGCATTCCAGCCGTCTTCAGCCCGGCTTGCTTGAATCCAGTGGCAAAGTGAGCAAGGGACTCACGTCTGAGCATACCCTGCCACACTTATGGCGGCCAAAAGCGGTACAAAAAGGGGGTGGTGATGGACGGAGCATCTGAATCAATCAAACACTCACACCCAGTCAAAAGATCTGGGTTTAATCCATCACCGTTCTTTAGCCCACTCCGCCACCCCAGTTCAGACATGGCTATATGCAAATCAGTCTGACCCTGTGCCTCATGGGAACAGTCCAGCCCGAACTGCCACGCCATGTCTTTCCTGGACCGGAAACAAGCTTCCGAGGACCGGTTTCTGGCATTCCAGCCGTCTTCAGCCCGGCTTGCTTGAATCCAGTGGCAAAGTGAGCAAGGGACTCACGTCTGAGCATACCCTGCCACACTTATGGCGGCCAAAAGCGGTACGAAAAGGGGGTGGTGATGGACGGAGCATCTGAATCAATCAAACACTCACACCCAGTCAAAAGATCTGGGTTTAATCCATCACCGTTCTTTAGCCCACTCCGCCACCCCAGTTCAGACATGGCTATATGCAAATCAGTCTGACCCTGTGCCTCATGGGAACAGTCCAGCCCGAACTGCCAAGCCATGTCTTCCCTGGACCGGAAACAAGCTTCCGAGGACCGGTTTCTGGCATTCCAGCCGTCTTCAGCCCGGCTTGCTTGAATCCAGTGGCAAAGTGAGCAAGGGACTCACGTCTGAGCATACCCTGCCACACTTATGGCGGCCAAAAGCGGTACAAAAAGGGGGTGGTGATGGACGGAGCATCTGAATCAATCAAACACTCACACCCAGTCAAAAGATCTGGGTTTAATCCATCACCGTTCTTTAGCCCACTCCGCCACCCCAGTTCAGACATGGCTATATGCAAATCAGTCTGACCCTGTGCCTCATGGGAACAGTCCAGCCCGAACTGCCAAGCCATGTCTTCCCTGGACCGGAAACAAGCTTCCGAGGACCGGTTTCTGGCATTCCAGCCGTCTTCAGCCCGGCTTGCTTGAATCCAGTGGCAAAGTGAGCAAGGGACTCACGTCTGAGCATACCCTGCCACACTTATGGCGGCCAAAAGCGGTACAAAAAGGGGGTGGTGATGGACGGAGCATCTGAATCAATCAAACACTCACACCCAGTCAAAAGATCTGGGTTTAATCCATCACCGTTCTTTAGCCCACTCCGCCACCCCAGTTCAGACATGGCTATATGCAAATCAGTCTGACCCTGTGCCTCATGGGAACAGTCCAGCCCGAACTGCCAAGCCATGTCTTCCCTGGACCGGAAACAAGCTTCCGAGGACCGGTTTCTGGCATTCCAGCCGTCTTCAGCCCGGCTTGCTTGAATCCAGTGGCAAAGTGAGCAAGGGACTCACGTCTGAGCATACCCTGCCACACTTATGGCGGCCAAAAGCGGTACAAAAAGGGGGTGGTGATGGACGGAGCATCTGAATCAATCAAACACTCACACCCAGTCAAAAGATCTGGGTTTAATCCATCACCGTTCTTTAGCCCACTCCGCCACCCCAGTTCAGACATGGCTATATGCAAATCAGTCTGACCCTGTGCCTCATGGGAACAGTCCAGCCCGAACTGCCAAGCCATGTCTTCCCTGGACCGGAAACAAGCTTCCGAGGACCGGTTTCTGGCATTCCAGCCGTCTTCAGCCCGGCTTGCTTCAATCCAGTGGCAAAGTGAGCAAGGGACTCACGTCTGAGCATACCCTGCCACACTTATGGCGGCCAAAAGCGGTACAAAAAGGGGGTGGTGATGGACGGAGCATCTGAATCAATCAAACACTCACACCCAGTCAAAAGATCTGGGTTTAATCCATCACCGTTCTTTAGCCCACTCCGCCACCCCAGTTCAGACATGGCTATATGCAAATCAGTCTGACCCTGTGCCTCATGGGAACAGTCCAGCCCGAACTGCCAAGCCATGTCTTCCCTGGACCGGAAACAAGCTTCCGAGGACCGGTTTCTGGCATTCCAGCCGTCTTCAGCTCGGCTTGCTTGAATCCAGTGGCAAAGTGAGCAAGGGACTCACGTCTGAGCATACCCTGCCACACTTATGGCGGCCAAAAGCGGTACAAAAAGGGGGTGGTGATGGACGGAGCATCTGAATCAATCAAACACTCACACCCAGTCAAAAGATCTGGGTATAATCCATCACCGTTCTTTAGCCCACTCCGCCACCCCAGTTCAGACATGGCTATATGCAAATCAGTCTGACCCTGTGCCTCATGGGAACAGTCCAGCCCGAACTGCCAAGCCATGTCTTCCCTGGACCGGAAACAAGCTTCCGAGGACCGGTTTCTGGCATTCCAGCCGTCTTCAGCCCGGCTTGCTTGAATCCAGTGGCAAAGTGAGCAAGGGACTCACGTCTGAGCATACCCTGCCACACTTATGGCGGCCAAAAGCGGTACAAAAAGGGGGTGGTGATGGACGGAGCATCTAAATCAATCAAACACTCACACCCAGTCAAAAGATCTGGGTTTAATCCATCACCGCTCTTTAGCCCACTTCGCCACCCCAGTTCAGACATGGCTATATGCAAATCAGTCTGACCCTGTGCCTCATGGGAACAGTCCAGCCCGAACTGCCAAGCCATGTCTTCCCTGGACCGGAAACAAGCTTCCGAGGACCGGTTTCTGGCATTCCAGCCGTCTTCAGCCCGGCTTGCTTGAATCCAGTGGCAAAGTGAGCAAGGGACTCACGTCTGAGCATACCCTGCCACACTTATGGCGGCCAAAAGGGGTACAAAAAGGGGGTGGTGATGGACGGAGCATCTGAATCAATCAAACACTCACACCCAGTCAAAAGATCTGGGTTTAATCCATCACCGTTCTTTAGCCCACTTCGCCACCCCAGTTCAGACATGGCTATATGCAAATCAGTCTGACCCTGTGCCTCATGGGAACAGTCCAGCCCGAACTGCCAAGCCATGTCTTCCCTGGACCGGAAACAAGCTTCCGAGGACCGGTTTCTGGCATTCCAGCCATCTTCAGCCCGGCTTGCTTGAATCCAGTGGCAAAGTGAGCAAGGGACTCACGTCTGAGCATACCCTGCCACACTTATGGCGGCCAAAAGCGGTACAAAAAGGGGGTGGTGATGGACGGAGCATCTGAATCAATCAAACACTCACACCCAGTCAAAAGATCTTGGTTTAATCCATCACCGTTCTTTAGCCCACTCCGCCACCCCAGTTCAGACATGGCTATATGCAAATCAGTCTGACCCTGTGCCTCATGGGAACAGTCCAGCCCGAACTGCCAAGCCATGTCTTCCCTGGACCGGAAACAAGCTTCCGAGGACCGGTTTCTGGCATTCCAGCCGTCTTCAGCCCGGCTTGCTTGAATCCAGTGGCAAAGTGAGCAAGGGACTCACGTCTGAGCATACCCTGCCACACTTATGGCGGCCAAAAGCGGTACAAAAAGGGGGTGGTGATGGACGGAGCATCTGAATCAATCAAACACTCACACCCAGTCAAAAGATCTGGGTTTAATCCATCACCGTTCTTTAGCCCACTTCGCCACCCCAGTTCAGACATGGCTATATGCAAATCAGTCTGACCCTGTGCCTCATGGGAACAGTCCAGCCCGAACTGCCAAGCCATGTCTTCCCTGGACCGGAAACAAGCTTCCGAGGACCGGTTTCTGGCATTCCAGCCGTCTTCAACCCGGCTTGCTTGAATCCAGTGGCAAAGTGAGCAAGGGACTCACGTCTGAGCATACCCTGCCACACTTATGGCGGCCAAAAGCGGTACAAAAAGGGGGTGGTGATGGACGGAGCATCTGAATCAATCAAACACTCACACCCAGTCAAAAGATCTGGGTTTAATCCATCACCGTTCTTTAGCCCACTCCGCCACCCCAGTTCAGACATGGCTATATGCAAATCAGTCTGACCCTGTGCCTCATGGGAACAGTCCAGCCCGAACTGCCAAGCCATGTCTTCCCTGGACCGGAAACAAGCTTCCGAGGACCGGTTTCTGGCATTCCAGCCATCTTCAGCCCGGCTTGCTTGAATCCAGTGGCAAAGTGAGCAAGGGACTCACGTCTGAGCATACCCTGCCACACTTATGGCGGCCAAAAGCGGTACAAAAAGGGGGTGGTGATGGACGGAGCATCTGAATCAATCAAACACTCACACCCAGTCAAAAGATCTTGGTTTAATCCATCACCGTTCTTTAGCCCACTCCGCCACCCCAGTTCAGACATGGCTATATGCAAATCAGTCTGACCCTGTGCCTCATGGGAACAGTCCAGCCTGAACTGCCAAGCCATGTCTTCCCTGGACCGGAAACAAGCTTCCGAGGACCGGTTTCTGGCATTCCAGCCGTCTTCAGCCCGGCTTGCTTGAATCCAGTGGCAAAGTGAGCAAGGGACTCACGTCTGAGCATACCCTGCCACACTTATGGCGGCCAAAAGCGGTACAAAAAGGGGGTGGTGATGGACGGAGCATCTGAATCAATCAAACACTCACACCCAGTCAAAAGATCTGGGTTTAATCCATCACCGTTCTTTAGCCCACTCCGCAACCCCAGTTCAGACATGACTATATGCAAATAGGTCTGACCCTGTGCCTCATGGGAACAGTCCAGCCCGAACTTCCAAGCCATGTCTTTCCTGGACCGGAAACAAGCTTCCGAGGACCGGTTTCTGGCATTCCAGCCGTCTTCAACCCGGCTTGCTTGAATCCAGTGGCAAAGTGAGCAAGGGACTCACGTCTGAGCATACCCTGCCACACTTATGGCGGCCAAAAGCGGTACAAAAAGGGGGTGGTGATGGACGGAGCATCTGAATCAATCAAACACTCACACCCAGTCAAAAGATCTGGGTTTAATCCATCACCGTTCTTTAGCCCACTCCGCCACCCCAGTTCAGACATGGCTATATGCAAATCAGTCTGACCCTGTGCCTCATGGGAACAGTCCAGCCCGAACTGCCAAGCCATGTCTTCCCTGGACCGGAAACAAGCTTCCGAGGACCGGTTTCTGGCATTCCAGCCGTCTTCAGCCCTGCTTGCTTGAATCCAGTGGCAAAGTGAGCAAGGGACTCACGTCTGAGCATACCCTGCCACACTTATGGCGGCCAAAAGCGGTACAAAAAGGGGGTGGTGATGGACGGAGCATCTGAATCAATCAAACACTCACACCCAGTCAAAAGATCTGGGTTTAATCCATCACCGTTCTTTAGCCCACTTCGCCACCCCAGTTCAGACATGGCTATATGCAAATCAGTCTGACCCTGTGCCTCATGGGAACAGTCCAGCCCGAACTGCCAAGCCATGTCTTCCCTGGACCGGAAACAAGCTTCCGAGGACCGGTTTCTGGCATTCCAGCCGTCTTCAACCCGGCTTGCTTGAATCCAGTGGCAAAGTGAGCAAGGGACTCACGTCTGAGCATACCCTGCCACACTTATGGCGGCCAAAAGCGGTACAAAAAGGGGGTGGTGATGGACGGAGCATCTGAATCAATCAAACACTCACACCCAGTCAAAAGATCTGGGTTTAATCCATCACCGTTCTTTAGCCCACTCCGCCACCCCAGTTCAGACATGGCTATATGCAAATCAGTCTGACCCTGTGCCTCATGGGAACAGTCCAGCCCGAACTGCCAAGCCATGTCTTCCCTGGACTGGAAACAAGCTTCCGAGGACCGGTTTCTGGCATTCCAGCCATCTTCAGCCCGGCTTGCTTGAATCCAGTGGCAAAGTGAGCAAGGGACTCACGTCTGAGCATACCCTGCCACACTTATGGCGGCCAAAAGCGGTACAAAAAGGGGGTGGTGATGGACGGAGCATCTGAATCAATCAAACACTCACACCCAGTCAAAAGATCTTGGTTTAATCCATCACCGTTCTTTAGCCCACTCCGCCACCCCAGTTCAGACATGGCTATATGCAAATCAGTCTGACCCTGTGCCTCATGGGAACAGTCCAGCCTGAACTGCCAAGCCATGTCTTCCCTGGACCGGAAACAAGCTTCCTAGGACCGGTTTCTGGCATTCCAGCCGTCTTCAGCCCGGCTTGCTTGAATCCAGTGGCAAAGTGAGCAAGGGACTCACGTCTGAGCATACCCTGCCACACTTATGGCGGCCAAAAGCAGTACAAAAAGGGGGTGGTGATGGACGGAGCATCTGAATCAATCAAACACTCACACCCAGTCAAAAGATCTGGGTTTAATCCATCACCGTTCTTTAGCCCACTCCGCAACCCCAGTTCAGACATGACTATATGCAAATAGGTCTGACCCTGTGCCTCATGGGAACAGTCCAGCCCGAACTTCCAAGCCATGTCTTTCCTGGACCGGAAACAAGCTTCCGAGGACCGGTTTCTGGCATTCCAGCCGTCTTCAACCCGGCTTGCTTGAATCCAGTGGCAAAGTGAGCAAGGGACTCACGTCTGAGCATACCCTGCCACACTTATGGCGGCCAAAAGCGGTACAAAAAGGGGGTGGTGATGGACGGAGCATCTGAATCAATCAAACACTCACACCCAGTCAAAAGATCTGGGTTTAATCCATCACCGTTCTTTAGCCCACTCCGCCACCCCAGTTCAGACATGGCTATATGCAAATCAGTCTGACCCTGTGCCTCATGGGAACAGTCCAGCCCGAACTGCCAAGCCATGTCTTCCCTGGACCGGAAACAAGCTTCCGAGGACCGGTTTCTGGCATTCCAGCCGTCTTCAGCCCTGCTTGCTTGAATCCAGTGGCAAAGTGAGCAAGGGACTCACGTCTGAGCATACCCTGCCACACTTATGGCGGCCAAAAGTGGTACAAAAAGGGGGTGGTGATGGACAGAGCATCTGAATCAATCAAACACTCACACCCAGTCAAAAGATCTGGGATTAATCCATCACCGTTCTTTAGCCGACTCCGCCACCCCAGTTCAGACATGGCTATATGCAAATCAGTCTGACCCTGTGCCTCATGGGAACAGTCCAGCCCGAACTGCCAAGCCATGTCTTCCCTGGACCGGAAACAAGCTTCCGAGGACCGGTTTCTGGCATTCCAGCCGTCTTCAGCCCGGCTTGCTTGAATCCAGTGGCAAAGTGAGCAAGGGACTCATGTCTGAGCATACCCTGCCACACTCATGGCGGCCAAAAGCGGTACAAAAAGGGGGTGGTGATGGACGGAGCATCTGAATCAATCAAACACTCACACCCAGTCAAAAGATCTGGGTTTAATCCATCACCGTTCTTTAGCCCACTCCGCCACCCCAGTTCAGACATGGCTATATGCAAATCAGTCTGACCCTGTGCCTCATGGGAACAGTCCAGCCCGAACTGCCAAGCCATGTCTTCCCTGGACCGGAAACAAGCTTCCGAGGACCGGTTTCTGGCATTCCAGCCGTCTTCAGCCCGGCTTGCTTGAATCCAGTGGCAAAGTGAGCAAAGGACTCACGTCTGAGCATACCCTGCCACACTTATGGCGGCCAAAAGCGGTACAAAAAGGGGGTGGTGATGGACGGAGCATCTGAATCAATCAAACACTCACACCCAGTCAAAAGATCTGGGTTTAATCCATCACCGTTCTTTAGCCCACTCCGCCACCCCAGTTCAGACATGGCTATATGCAAATCAGTCTGACCCCGTCCCTCATGAATCAGTGGAGGCGGAGTGAGTGTGGGACGGTGTGTCCCACGTTGGCCCGAAACCCTATCTCAGGGCCTGGAGGGTTCCCTAAGGGAGCGCCAGGTCAGGGGCCTAAGCTGTATATAGGTCATTTGAGGAGGATCTTCCTGTGTCTAGAGGACGGGGAGTATCTGTAACCAGAACTCCGGCGGTCCTAGTGTTGGGCAGTACCGCTCCTAAGTGGAGGGTACAGAAGTCCTGGCTCGCTGAGCATTTGACCGTCTAGAGTGCTTGACCATTTGTGGGTCCTCTGGAGGTCGTTCCCCGAGGAGGGGGGAAAGCCAGGTTGGGGTTGTGGCCTGACCTGGAAGGAGTACTGAAGGACAGTGTGTCACTGATACGCCGCTAGCGTGTGCTCTGTCTAGCCTGGGACATACTGAGAATTACCCTGTGATAGGGAGTACTGGAGGAGAGTGTGTCGCTGATACGCCGCTGGCGTGTGCTCTGTCTAGCCTGAGACATACTGGGCCTGTAGTCATGGAACTGGAAGGGGGTGCAGAGGGACGGTGTCCTTACTTCTGACCCCGGTGCAACCTGAGGGTTTCGATCTTAGGTTGGGAGATTAGGAAACTTCCCGGTCAAGAGGAATCTCTGCCAAATTGGATCAGCTGAAGAGACTGAGGGGGCTGCCCTTGCTGTGTGTTCTGGGGCTCACCTGCAGTTTGTTGTTTCCACTAAGGTAGAGGAAAGGGGACTTTGCTGTGTGCTGTGTCCCCCCCACCTGCTTGAAGAGGAACTGTGCTGTGTGCTTTGTACCTCAGAAGTGAAATAGTTTCCAGGTGGTAGACCAGTGATGGAGTGAGGTCCTGAGCTGGTAGGAGAATTGTGTTCTGGTGAGTGCTTCTCTGTGAGGGTGTGGAAACCCAGAAGTAGAGGTAGGGTGGGGCATTCTTGCCCGTGACCTCTGGTCAGCCTGGGGGTGTGGACCCTAGGTTGTTGGATCAGTGGTAGTTGAAGCTACACTGAGAGAGAGAGTGTGGAGAATGGCTATTGTGTGCCAGGGGTTACTACCCCCCGCTCTGTGGATTGGTTAGGACCTGTGATATTTGGATGGCCTATGGCCTGGTCCTGGCCGTGGATGACTAGGGAGTACCAGTGGGGTATCCTAGTTGTGACAGAGAGTTATTGTTTGGAGGTAACCAGGTGGGTTCAGAGTGGCGTAGAACCGGATGGTGTTGCTCCTGTACGGGCCCGTGTCCGTGTTTTGTCGCCCAAAGCAAGGAAGCCCATCAGTGTAGTGATTGGTCTACCCTGCGTTTTAGCTGGAAGGGGGTTGTGTTGGACCCGGCCCTTTAGGCAGGTTCACCCCAAGACTTTTTGCTTTTTCCTAGCCTGTTTCTGAAACCTGGTGGTGGTGATTTTAGGCCTCTGCGCACTTTTTCACTGTGGTACAGTGTAAAGTGCTTGAGCTCTCTGTGTATGTGTGGTGAGTGACCTGCCCTCCCATAGGAATGAATGTGGAATATGTGTGCCCATGGTAGTTCCTGATGTGTGGGGAGTGCAGGGGCGAGTTTGGTATGAGAGAACTTGTGAGACTGAATGCTGCGAAATGGTATATGCGGCATGATTGTGTCTAGTCTAGAAGTGCCACTTTTAGAAGTTGGCATATTTGTGTAATTTGTGTCTGGTGTGTGATTGGCTGGTGAGCCTGGTCCAGGAGTGCCTGGGCCTGCTTGTGGATTGACTATCTGGTTTGAGGGTGACAGGGGCTGGAGAGCCCAGGAGGTTGTCTGAGTCAGCCCATGGATGAAAGGCAGCATCTGCTGCCAGGGAAGTGGGAGGAGATGGCACCTGTGCCTGCCTGACCACAATGCTGGCTCCACCCCCGCTGGGCGACTGTCACCTCTGTCCCTGATACTGACAGGACTTCCCTATAACCAGTTCTAGCTGGTTCTCACACTGCCTACACAAAGACTTCAAAGACTTTTCTGTGTATAAGAAGGGGCTGTGTCCCCTTCCTAAAAGTTTTATTGTTTCTGACTTGAATCTACCAAGGGCCGGCGCTGCCCAGCCCCTGGATGCCTGGAGGACTTCTGGGGGACCCCTCTGCCTTGCCTGGGCTGATGGGGGGACTTGGCTTTGCCCTGGATTCCTGCTGTTTTTCTGGACTCTGGAGACCCTTGTGCTGGGTCCCCTTTGCTTCGCCTTCCTGAAGGACTTTGTGGAGGACTTTTGGGGCACTAGCGCCTGAGGAGCACTTTGATTGTACTTGCTGCTGGACTGGTGACCTTTGGCTGCCTTTTAGCGCTAGGAGTGCTTTATTTTTCTGTTGTAGCACTTGGAAGCGCTTGACTTGCTATTTTTAGCGCATGGAGCGCTTTAAATTTCCTTTGGCGCCTGGGAGCGCTCTAGCTGTGTTCTAAGCGCTTTGGAGCGCTTTGTTTCCCCCAGCGCTTGAGCGCTTTTTATTTGTTGAAATTAACAACGGGAGTCAGTCCACCCCGTGCTTCGGCAAAGAAATCGCCGCCGTGGCGCTGCCATTGGGTGGCCCAGGGAGAGTTGCCGTGCAGCCATTGGCTGTTCACCGGAAGCAGAGGTCCGGCCCGCCGCCTGGTTGTGGGCGGGGCCAGGAGGACGTGTTGTTCCGCTTCCCCCTGCCTGGGGGAAGCTTTTGCGTGAGTTGCCGGTCTCCCGTGCCCAGAGGGAGACCGGGGAAGAAGTCTGGCGCGAGGCTCCCTGAATGGAGGGAGAGAAGTGCTGCCGCGTCCAAGGGAGAGGAGCCCCTGCCCCCGCAACAGCCCGGTGAGTGTTAGAGGGCTGAGGGGGGGGGGCTCCGGGTGGCCAAGTGGTGCTGCCGTTGATGGCCGGGATGCCCCTGATAGTTAGGGCGGCCCCGAATGGCAGTGGGTCGCCCCACCGTTCTTCCCGAGCCCTGATGGCTCCAACGTGGGGGCAGATTTGTTTTGAGAGCCCCGTGGGGCACAGTGTTGGCGGTGCAAGAAGTGCGGTCCCAGTTGGCAGCGGGTCGCCCCAAAGTTGTCTAGAGCCCCAAGAGGCTCCCTGGGGGGCATGTTTGTTATGAGCCCAGCGTGGCTCAGAGGGCCATTTTTGTGTTTAGAGCCACGGAGGCTCTAGGGGACATACATGATTTACGAGCCCAGCGAGGTTCGAGAGCCATATTAGATAGAGGGGGCGTTGGGGCACATTGCCGGTGCCCGCCCTCTCCTGCCTGCGAGGAATGTGTTTTTAGAGCCTGTGTGGCTCCCACAGTGGGTGCAGTTTGCGCCCAAGGGTCAGTGAGGACCCTGTCGCAGTTTCTTTGATGATTCCCAGCTGCCCAGCAATTAGTGGGCAGCTGCACCGTTTAGGTATTGGGATTTCTCAGGTGCCCAGCAAGTAGTGGGCACCTACAACATTTAGGTTTTGCGCCAGTGGCGCAGCCTTTGACTGGCGCTGCCTGGCAGCGCGCCCTGACATTCTGGACACAGGGCGTCTTAGCCCCAACAAGGCCAGTTGGCCTAGGGACTGCCACAGAGGGTGGCTTATGTGAGTTTTTGCGCAATTGTATGGTTATTGCACCTCTGAATGTATTTTCTTGCATCATGTGTTATTCCTGCACCTCTGAATGTTTTTAGACATCATGTGATTTTTGCGCTATTGTATTGCTCTGGCACCTCGGAATGTTTTTATGCATTATGTGTCTTCCTTTTCCCTGCGCTGCACCTCTGAATGTCTTAGGCATCATGTGTCTTCTTGCGCTGCACCTCTGAATGTATTTTATTGCATCATGTGCTTTGTTCTGAACACCGCTGAATGTATTGTTATGCATCATGTGTCTTTCTTTCTTGCGCTGCACCTCTGAATGTTTTAGGCATCATGTGTCTTCTTGCGCTGCACCTCTGAATGTATTTTTATTGCATCATGTGCTTTGTTCTGAACACCGCTGAATGTGTAGGTTTATGCATCATGTGTTTCCCTTTACTACACCGCTGAATGTGTTTTCATGCATCATGTGTAATGGTTTGTGCTTATACCCCTAAATGCTGTGTGATACTTAGGTGGTTGTTCTTTTTAGTACAGGTGGTCCTAGTGAGGTCCTGGTTCCCTGTGTGACATTCTCCTAAGGTGTTTAGGGTTGCGTAGGGGGTACTTACCTGTTCCCAGTAGTTACTGGATGTGATTTCTAACTGTTACTTTGTGCTACAGTGATTTTATATCATTTTATTCTAATTACTGACAGTATTTCTATTACTAAAAAGTGTTGATTATGACAGTGGCCCATGTGGCCCTGTCTTGTAAATAATCCCTTGTGAATATTGCCCGTGCCAGTTGGCACAATGTATATTGTGTGATCCTATCTGATGTGTTTTTACAATACAAAAGTTATTTTATAATAACCTTGTGTGGAGTTCCTTTTGTGGTGTGCCTAGTATGTTGTTGCTGTTGTGTGCTGGCGCAAATGCTTTACACATTGCCTCCGAGTTTAGCCTTACTGCTCGTGCCAAGCTACCAGGGGGTGAGCAGGGGTTATCTTGGCGTGTGACTCCCTTGCCCTGACTAGAATGGTGGTTTCTGCCTGGCTTTGGTGTCAGCCTTAGCCTACCAGAAATAGCCAGTTCTAACAGAAATCATCATCACCATGTAGCCATCGCTGTGTCTAAGTTAACATCGAGCAAAGGAAAGAGAAGTTTGGGAGAGGCATAATTAATAATAGACATGTTTTCAATCAATTCACACAACCCTTTGAGTCCAGTTAAAGAATGCATAAACTAGAAGAGAGAGACTGACAGTACTAGTAGGACAACTCAATCAGTGAGGGGTGCTGTATCTATCTTTTTGTGTCTTACAAAGTCAGCAGATTATTTAAATCAAACATTGGCAATGGGCGGCCCTGCACCAGCTAGGAAACAGTGACATGTAAAACAGTAACCCCACCCACAAAACATTAACAACATTGTATGTAAATTAGAAGTATTGATTTATAACCCTAACAAAAATAAACTATGTAAAAATAACACAAAACCTGACCCACCCCTCTTCCTAACCCCAACCAATGTCCGTAAAGAAAAAGTCCAACAAATGTCAAATTGTCCAAAACCCCAAAGGTCAATTCTCACCCACCAAAACAATAAATAAAAAAGGGGCAATCAACAGGGTCTCCTAGGTTCGGCGGGATTGTCTTTGGAGGACACGCACTGCCTCCTCAAGTAGGGCGACGCAGCGCTTTAGAGCGCGGCAGTTGCAGCCACAGGGGTGGGGGGCACCAGTGATGGAAAGGCGGCGGCGGGCGGCCACCAGATGGTGGCGCCGTACCTCTGGAGGGCGGTGGCTGGGGCCCGGGGCATTGGAGGAGGCTTCTGCTGCTGCCGCCTCCTCCTCCTCCTCTTCCAGGACCACCAGCCGACAGTATTCTAAATGTATGGCCTCCAGCTTGCAGCGCCGTGCCTTGCCGGCCAACTCTTTCCGATCCGGTTTGGAAGGTGTAGCTGTATATCAAAAAGAAAAAACAAGACTATTGTAAAATATACTCTTGGAAAAACAGTAAGATAAGTTAATTAAACACATAGTGGCATGGTTGGTAGCACTATAAAGCACAGTACATAACATTTGTGGTATGTATCTATCCTCCCACTTGCTTGGGCTTTAACATTTGCGGGATTTTTTCTGGCATGCAACCAACCATGCATCTGATTCCTATCAGCCACCTTTGCAATTTGCAGGCTTGCATCACACGTATCCTTCTCTCTGTCAGTCATAAATATTAAATCTCACCCGTCCTTCTTCCTTTCACCCATCTTTCCCTTTTTAGTTCAACACCAGGTGATCTGATCTGACTTTTAGTCTTCTGCATAAAACTTTCAAAGCAGAGTTGAAATCAGCTAGAAGAGACCATTGGTTACTCAATACTCCCACCCCTAATGCCTTTACTAATGCCAATTAAAGGGTGTCTTCACTCTTCAAACGTTCACAACAACTTCTTGCTTACTAAGTCTCAACAGTACAGTATCCATACATACAGTATACCCTTGCAGTGAGTGTAATGTCAATAGTTAAGGATTATGAATCTAACTTACCACCGCCCGCCACTGGTGCTGGCTCGCCCCCTGCAGCTCCATCCGCAACTGCCGCATCCTCGCCAGCCATGTCGCCTTCGCCGCTGGCCCTGGCACTGGTGGTCGGTAGTGCGCCTAGAAAAAACATTACACATTTTTTAGGTGTCATATACACCTCCCCCTATTGGTCATTAGAAAGATTAAAAAATGTATTAATAGTAATACATACATATATATATAGTGTATACATCACTAATACAAATCAGGTAGTAGTAGAGTAGACACTAGTAGTTATATGGTCCCTAGGGTCATTCTAGTCTTTGCTTAGTTAGCCCGAGCCATGAAACCATTTTACCTTTGTGTCTTTCATTTATGCACACGTGACGTTATCTCGCAGCTTGTTGTATAAGACACCTTTGAGCACACATGACCTCATACTGCTACTGTCTAAGCGCTGCGTACCAGGTCAACCAAAACATCAACAAGCCAGATTATGGAGTTCTGGTGTTAGTCCATATTGCTTGGCCATAAAAATGCTACACTTTTTGGCACGGCTGAGAAATGCTTGCAATATAGTAACACGCACCATTTTTCTCATTACAGACAGAAGATGCCCTTCTACAAAACAGAGCTTTGCAGAGCTTACAATGTAACAATTACCAGTACTAGGTTCTTCTAAGGTGAGGGGTCCCCAGAATTAGCTCAGAGATCTTCATTTATAATTTTATATAATCTATATTCCTACCAAGAGGATGGTGGTGCTTCCACCACTGTTCAGGTATAATGATTTCCCATTTTTTTCTATGCACCTGTACTTGTTGTAACTGTAACTAAGTGTAAGAATGTTTATTGTTTTAATGGTATGCATTTTCATGCTGGTGCTGCATTATAGAACAATGTACAGAGCTTGTCAATTGAAAATAAAACTTTTGAACTTACATAGACTCGGTGGTATTTGGTGTGGCCTTACACGAGTGAGCGAGCAAAAGGAATGGTGTGTGTGTGTGCATTGTTTCCACGACTGAGAGGTCGGAAGTGTTATGTCCTGGGTTGTCTATTTGTTGGGTATCTTGGCTGGGGTACGGAGAGCTAATAGTTATGACGAGACACTACTAACTAGGTGAGCAGTGGATTGTGGTGGGTTCTGGACTTCTGATTGAGGTGCGAGGAAGGTTTAACCTACCATCACCAACATCCTATTTTCTTGTGCAAAGTTCTATATGTGCAAAATCCCTACAACAGTAGTAGTATGTCCTATCCTATCAAAATAGTAAAATCTGGTTGTGCATTTGTTGTGGGAATTGTCGAAAAGCCTCAAGATTCACAAAGACTCAAGATCAATAAGAATAGAAGAGGTACAAGAGGACAACCTAAAGGACTGCACCCAATGGGGAATCTGAGTTTTATTTAAAATATTTTAACTAAAGAGTGGCCAACTGGGCAAGCTAAGCTACAGACAGACTAATAGTAGTACTACAGAGAGTCATCATAGCAGAGGCAGTTAGAGGCAGGGATAACAAGAATTTAGAACCAGATAGTCCAGATCGAAGGATAATTGTTGGTAAAAAAATAGCATTAGGAAACAGAAACAATAGTTCGGAAAAAATATGGTGCACTAAAAGTTCGGGAATAAGAATTATTAATATTAAAAACAAGAAGACTTACTAGGGCCAGCAGAAGAGCCCTCATTGGTGTCCTCCTGTTGCTGCTGTTGTGATCCTCCCGCCGACTGCGACCCTGTCTTCCTGCTCCTGGGTGCTGAACAGGAAAGATATAAGAAAGAGACAATCATTGATGATTGGTGTGAAACAAATAACATATTTTTAAAGGACAGTCAAAAAAACATTTATGTAAACAACCATTGCAATAACTAAATTGACCGATCTCATCTGGTCAACAAGTAGTATCAGGGGATTCGCGGATCGACTACTTACTATTTATCAACACTAATCCAGTCTTCCAGTCTGATTCCAGAATACTAACTAAGCCTAAGTAGTAAGTACCACCTGACCTAGCCCACCTATTCCATGCTTGCCAATTGTACACTAAGTATGCATTTCCACTTCTGTTAGTCCTCTACAATGCATATGGTCAAATGAAGGACACATGACTACTTTTTGTATACAACAAATTTTTGGTTGATTGATTGATGCTGATGTTCTGCTAGTGCTAAGCCTATTACCACTCATTGCACAAACTAGAAATGGTTCTGCTAAAGACTGGGGTACTAGCAGCACGTGACGTAATAGAGGGGGCATCATGCATACCACTAAAAAATTACAAACTCATACAAAGTAACTAAACCTAAGTATCAATCCGCCCCTATCTCTTAGTGACAGGACAAAGTAAGGACTAGAGTCACTATAGCATTACGTAACTTCATTTCTCTAAAATAAACGCGTACATAATCACGCTAAGCGAGCGCAAACGCAAAGTTGCAAACAAGTAAGATTAGTAGCACAATCACAGAAGACTTTTAAACGTAATTTACCTGTAATGTAAGCAGCAGCATTCTAACTGGTTAGAAAAAAAAGACATTCGCAATATATAACACAGAGCAGAATAACAGACACAAAGTAATAATAATTAAATAGTTACTCACCAAGACCCGGGACCTCCACTCCTAGCAGGTCCAGCAGGTCCTGCTCCTGGTCCAGGATATCGGACCACCCGTGCCTCAGTTGGTCCTGGGTGCGCAGGACCCCAGAGCAGCAAAACACTGCCCGGCGTACCTTTCCCCACTGCTGCCGAAGCTCCCATAACCCGTACCCATACCCAGGCCTGCCACCTGCTGCCAGGGTTAAGGGGAGGTGGCGCTGCACAAAGAAAACGATTGCAGCCAACTCCACCTCCCCAAATAAGGCCTGTGCCTGCACCCTTTGTGGGCGCCGCCTTGCGGCTCCTGCGCGAACCCTACCCGTAGACATGTTTCTGGGGTAGACGGACGGGAAAGAAAAGGTAAAAAAAATTAAAAAGTAAGTAAAAGAAATGAAAAGAGCAGGCAATAGAAAAAGAGTGAAAAGGTAGTTAAAACACACAAAAAGTAGACAAAAACCAAAGATATAGAAGCAGGAAAATAGTCAGAGAGATAATAAATAAAAAAGATGAAAAAAATGTCTAGAAACAAAGGATTGAAAAGATAGAGGGAGGATTCAAAAGCAGGCCCCAGAACCATAGTAATAGAGTGAAAAACAAGATGGCCGCGCCCATTGCGACTGCGTGGGCAAGTTTGCGCAATATTTTCTCCCCGAGCACGCAAAAAGCGTTGCGAACACGTAAATGCGCTCCCGAACAGGAAATACTTATTGCGAACGGGCGAGAGCATGCATTGCACGACCTGGAACAGGAAAAAAGCATCGCGAGCTGGCGGGACAAATGAAAACAAGATGGCCGCGCCCATAGGAACCGCATGGGCGAGTTTGCGAGACATTTTAAACCCGATCACGCAGAAAATATCGCAAACAGGCGGGAAAAAAACGTCTGCGCCTTCGCAATATTTCCGCGTGTTTGCAGAGATTTGTGACATTTTCGCGATAGTTTGCGAAAGTGAATTTTGCAAATTCTGCCCACCCCTGAATTTATTATGACCTCCATTCTCTGAAGTGTCCAAATTCTCCATTGACATGTTGAAACCTGACAGGT
The DNA here is from genome assembly GCF_964263255.1 of Lissotriton vulgaris. Lineage (NCBI taxonomy): Eukaryota > Metazoa > Chordata > Amphibia > Caudata > Salamandridae > Lissotriton > Lissotriton vulgaris. The sequence goes on from NC_141693.1 coordinate 435,464,611, forward strand.
AAGGGTACAAGAGTTCATCATTATTAAATACACTAAGAAATAGGAAGTTGGAAGTAAGTAACTCCTTCACGTGCAGAAGAAGGAAGGGAAAGGGCTTATGTAACAATTCTTAATCTTAATTATCTCTGAGTCTTCCCTTATCATTCTAGTATGAATATTATCTTTGAATTCACCAACCAAATTCTTTCTATGTATCAGTGTATTATAATTCAGCTAATTGTACTCTATAATTAATTCAACCTTTGTGGAAGCATGCGCCACTGGAGATAGTATGCACCACAACAAGTTAACTAAGACCAATAATATTGTTAATAACACAACAAAACCACTAATTTGACCGCATCTGATGTACTCCATTTTTCTATTGAGAGTGAAAATTTCAATTGATAGGCTCACAATAAAAAATGAACAAAACACATCTTTAAAACAATAATAGGTTTTCTTCTTATTTCATTAAAACACTAATCAGAATACACATTTTGAAATAGTCTTTATTTTTTTTTAAAAAGTTCCTTTATATCAGTTAATTATCTTTATGTACTCTTCTTCATTAACGTCATCTAGAAATATTTTTTCTCCATAGTCTTGTAAACTCTTCAAGGTGGCTCTTCTTCTGATTCACTCTCAAACACACTCTCCAAACTGTATTGACAACGATTTATTGGACTGTTTGACTCTGATTCTGAATTTTCTTCTGATACTGTAGCTAGATATACCCATTCAGGAGATGCATATTTTTATTCAATGTTCTCTTTCTGACTAGTCTTTTAGCAACAGGTGATTCACTCACATTATTTTCAGAGTTTAATTCAAATACTACAGAACTCTCTTTGAATGGCTTTAGTCTGTCTTGTCTCTTTTATTGGCAATGTTTTCTTTTGCAAATTCTTTTGAATTACTTGCTTTCTTCTGTTCTTTCCACTCACTGATGAACTTGAACCTTGATTATTTTCAGTTGCATAACTCACTGTAAACTGCTTTTTCCTCTAGGGGTTCTTGTGACTCGAATTTTCAACTGCAGTTTTTCATTGTTTGAATTAGAGGCTACTTCATCTTGCTGTCACTCTTGCCTATGATTTTGACAGTGCAACAATTATTCACTTTGATGCCTACTTTGAACCTGGACTGAGTCACCACTAGTAGAGGCTGCAGGCTCTTCACAAGAACTCTCACTTTCACTTATCTGGACTTTTATGACTTCAACAACTTCCCCTGTTTCAAAATGTTCACTGGCCCCTTGGGATACACGCTGTGAACTTGAGCTTGACTCTGTGAATTAGTGGTTGTTTTCACCACTTCTTCATCTGCTGTCTTTACTCTTATTGTGTTAGTGGCGTGGATCCATTGCAGAATTCCAGCAGATTTCACAGCAGTGTTTGTCGTTAGTATGACTTGGAAGGGGCCCCAGTAGCACGCCTCCAAATAATCATGCTGACATACTTTGGGATCAGTATCAGGTCCCCTGGATTTAGTTCATATCAAGAGATGTCTTTTATTGCTTCATGTTCACCTGATGAGAGACAAATTTCACCATATCAGCCAGACCTTTGTAGTAATCGAGAACAATGTCATCAGTTATTGAGACCAATGCAACTGACGGAGTGTAAGCCAATCTCCTTGCTCTACCTATGATCACTTCATGGCGAGATAAACTAGTCTTTTTGATCAGGAATACATCTGGTGCTCATCAAAACCATAGGAAGTGTGTCAGTTCACTTTAAAGTAGTGGAAGCCCATATTTCTGTTAATTGATCTTGAGAAACCCATTTTTCCTCTCAAGCACTCCAGAAGACTAAAGATGATATCTAAAATGGAACCTCTGATTTACTTGAAAAGCAGTACAAATTATTTGAAAAACATTAGTTTTAAAGTGAGATTCACAATCTATCTCTGTAGAAGTCGGTAGACGGAACCTAGAATTAACTCCCTCAACAAAAGCTTATCAACTGTATGATCATGTGACCTCCAGGTAGAGCAGGCTTTAACCCATTAATTAAAGAGCAGACAATTACCAAGATATAGTTCAAACCAATACAAACTGGCATCTCGACAAAGTCTGCTTGGAGTCTAGTAAAAGGGGTTTTCCGATTTGCCAATATGATTCATTACAGTCAATGTTCTTTTCCCCTGATTATTCCTCTGACATACAAGGCATTTAGTACATATCTTTTAGGCAACGTTTCAAAAATTTACATTTTCTTAATATTTCTGAATGTGCAAACCATTGCATCCCTCCCTGAGTGTGATTGACCATGAGAATACCTAGCAATGGGATGCAACATAGCATCAGGGAGAACATACTTATTTTCTGTATTCACATACAAATCTTGATGATTTTTCGTGTAACCCAATTTTTCTCATTTCTTCTTCTCATCTTCTGTAACATTTTCCTGAAGGTCTCTCAACTCACTCAAAGAAGTTTGAATTGAATTACAAAAGAAACAGTTTACGTTTTCTGCAGTTTACATGGGGCTTATCCTTGATTCATTATTCTAATTTTCTTGATTCACTGTTTCATCATCAAGTGCTTAATATGTGGCTACTTGATCAGCATTGTTATTTTTAAAAGTGACCAAATCTTTTCCAGCCTTATGGGCAGCACACTTGACTTCAGCATTCTCCAATGGTTGCTGAATTGCTCTCAGGAGGTCAAGTATGTAAAGCTTGTTCTTGATAGGAGATCCAAAAGATGTCATGAAACCTCTTTGTGACCACTGTTGCCCAAAATCATGCTGAACACCAAAACCATACTGGCTGTCTGTATAAATTGTCACACTTAAATTATCTGACATGCAGCAAGATCTTGCCAGTGTAACCAATTGTGCCACATGAACTGAAGGTACATTTGGCAGTTAGGATGCTTCAAGGGGTTCGGAAGTGTAACATACAGAATAGGCAGCCTTCAATGCTCCATATTAATCTCTTAAACAAGAACCATCAACAAATAGAGTCAGATCCGCCATCTCCAAAGGATTTTCTTTTATATCTGGTATTGGTTTGTTGCATAATTCAGTAACTACAATGCAGTCATACTCACTTTCATTGTCCTCATCTCACTCTCTTCAGTGTCTCAGTCTTCAAACATTTCTCAGGAATCAGAAGCAGCGTAGCTGGATTCAACGAATGACAACTTTTAATTGAAATATTCTCTGCTGCAAAAATAACCTGTTCATAGCTTGTTAGTCTACTGTTTGTTATGTGTTAAGTCCTTGAACTCAACAGATTGTGACACATATACAAATAAAGGATGACCCATCACAATTCCTTCACTTTGTTCAATAGTAATAAAAACAGCTGCAACCGATATCTGACAACCAAGAAGATTTAAGCTACTGGATTCAATGTAGCTGAAAGGTAATCTATCACTCTCATCAAACCACCATGCTTCTGCCTGAGAATCGATAATGCACATCCACCTTTCTCATGACAAAACATGAAAAATGTCAGATTGCAATCCAGCATTCCAAGAGAAATTGCATGATACACATTTTCACTCAATATTTTGAATGCATCTAAACAAATTCATGAAATGGCAATGGATCTTTCATATCACTATGAGACAATCTTATTAAAGGCTTTGCAATTAAGAAAAAGTTTGGAAACCACTGTTGAAAGTAGCTAACAACTCCCAGGAACATCCTCATCTCCGTCTGGGTGGTTGGCGAATTCATTTTCTGGATTACAGAAACATGTCACCTTTTTCAATTTAGTGACCAAGATAAGTTAGCTCCTTTTCACAACACTGCATCTTTGTTGGAGAAACTTTATGACAACTGTAAGCTAGATAATTTAATACAGCAATTGTATCCAATTTACAGCCCTCTTTTGTCTTTGTTGCGATTAGCAAATCATCCACATACTGCCCTAAAATTGAATTACAGGGCAGATTCACATTTTCTAGGTCTTTTTTTCAGAATTTGACTAAAGATTGAAGGGCTTCCAGTATACCCTTGTGGAATCTTATACCACACAATAGCTTCATTTTGGGACTTCCACATAATGAACTGTAAAACGGGTACCTCCCAAATCAATTAAAAATGAAACACTGTGGCTATTGAGTTCACCATCAATGTATGAGCTACTTTGTTCTACCTCCAGGACTGTGCAAATTAAGCAACCCCCCCTCCCCGGCAACGTCATTGTGAATTATTTCCCTTAAGAAAACTACGCTGAGAAAAATAATTACTTAGAATAAATCGATTCTGTTTCTACCCGGGACTAGATGCCATTTCATTTTTAATATTTTCCTACCATATTGTGGCTGTAGGAAGTCAGAGTATTATGTGGTGATGCTGGTTAGGCCATGCAATACTCTCACAGAACCCAAAGATGATCCTTGGATTCACAATAATAAATCCATAGCTCAGTTCTGGTAGTATGATGAAGAGCAGTCTGGCTTTACTGGAGGAACATGTGTTAAGCATTTCAAAGTACCAACATGGACAGCAAATAATTAACACGACTCAAAAGAACTCCAACACCAATTTATAAGAAGAAAGCAGATTTTGAAATACATTTAGACACCAAAATGAACATGATCAGATACATATAACCTGTGTTATGGATTTTAGAGGAAAACATAAATCACAGCAGTTCAATTCTGCAGAACTTTTGCATTGTGGTCAATAGGAAGGAGTGGTAGCTACAATCTGGCACTTGCAGGTCGAGTTGAACCCAGAGAGGATAAAGGTGATGCAGGTCCAAGGACCAAGCCACTGCGGTTAGTTCAGATTTACTTGGCCCATGGAGCTCGGGTGAAGAGCTGTCCTGGGTGTTCCTGGTGCTGAACGGGAGCCGCAGGAGAGCTGCTTTTACCACTTACATGGTACAGCATAGTAACAGGGTGCAAAATTTCAACAAAGGGACCACTGCTGCCATCAAATGAGTTGTATGGAGTTCCCTCTAGATGCAGCGTTGAGTGAAGGGGTCAGTTGCTGGATTGACAGCCAACAAGCCTTGGCAGCGGTAAGTACAGCAGATGGGTGCTTTGATGTCCGGAGGCCCTGTGGAACATGAAACGTCATGGAGGACAGGACTACAGTTCCCACAATGCACTAGACCATCTGGATTTGGGCGATGGTTCGGGATGGCCAGCAATTCCCCTTATTCGGAGCAGTTAGCAGGGGCCTAGTGCCACAAGTCCATTGGAGTTAGAGGGTGCTTCTGGTTTTCACAGGGGTCCCTCTGAGGGAGCTGAGCTTTTGCCTAGGTCGAGTCTCAGTTTTGCAGTTTTATGTGTGTTCCCACATGTGCAGAGTATCCATCTTTTGATTTGCGGAAGGCCTGTTGTTGCAGACTCACGTGTCTTCTTTTTCCTCTTTGATGCAGTTTGGTTCAGAACTGAGGTTCTGGTGTCAGGGGTAGCCCTTAAATCTTAGATTTAGGGGTGTTAAGGGTGTGGATGCAAGTGGCGAATGGGCTACTGACCCCAGGGGCTAATCCACCCCTGAGGTGACCCCATCCGAGGTTGTAAACCACTTTTTCGACCCAGAATCGTCTATTCTACCACTTTTAAAAATGGCAGAAGTCTACCCAAGCTACACACACCAGGTAGCCTTCCAGAATACCTAACAATCCCACCTGCCCAGCTGCAAAAATGCCTGGGGGCAGGGGAAGGGTAGTTTCCTCCTTTGAGAGGCATCCTGTTTGCATATCACAGGCAGTGTAGTTTTTTAGCTCACCGCCTTAATGAGCTACTTCACTACCCAGCCAGTCAGGGAGGGAGGTGGGGCCTCCTTCCCATCCAGGCCATTGTTTCTGTCTCGTGGAGGAGTTCAAACCTCCTGGTAGGGGGTCAGATTCCTGTCTTGGCATCAGCAAGCACGGCTGTCAGCCAGAGCACAGGAAAGGCTGGAGCAATCAGATGGGCAACCTCTACTGTAGCCATCTGGGTACGTCACGTCCTCCTTGACAAAAAATTCATGCCAGAGTTGATGACACACATTATTTGATACCAAACACAACGTATTTAAGTGGTACCGTAATGGAGCTGCCAACCTCAGGTTTGCCCTGGTGCCAGGTCATGTTATCCTATAGAGCTTCTATCACTTAGAGTTTCCTTAATCGGTAAAGGCCACTATAGTGACATATAAGTTTGCGCAAACATGTCCACACCTTTAATATAATGCACCCTGCCTCCTGGTATTGGGATTGTACACAATCCCATTTGTCATCGCCACAGGCGTATCAAGTGGAGGATGTACCCCAGTTTATAAATAGTTTACTGCTAGACAAGGCCCCTGGGCCTGATGGCCTGTCTACGTCCTTTTATAAAACCTATGTAGAGGAGCTAGCACCTAGGCTGTTGGCAGTATATGAAGAAGCACTGGAGGATGGAGTGCAACCTCAGTCCATGAGGGAAACGATCATCATCACGCTCCTAAAACCTGGGAAGCCAGGGGTTCAGATTGTCGCAGGCAGTTGGCGGCTCAATATATCTCCACGTCGTACAGCCTCAGTGCATCCGCGGGTCCCAGAAATGGCAACTCCAGGATCTACTAGTGTTCTGCAGTCTGCAGGCACCGGTTACAAACATAACATTTCTCCATATGTAAGGAGTATAACGGGATCACTCTAATAGCGGCCATTCCGCTACTGGCAGACCACGCCCCTCCTTGGCCCACAACTTTAATAACAGGTGTATCGCTTTAAATTTATTCCTTGGACCACAGCGGTAATAACAGGTGGATTGCTTTTTACTAACCACTGCTGTCATCACAACCTAAATCGGAGCACCAGCTACCACTACTGTAGATGACACCTGAATCCGCATCGCTACATAATCTCCTGATGCAGCCTTGCCTGGCACCCTACCAGAATCAGGACCAGTTCCTTGTTCTCATACTCTATCTGTGTAAGTTTGAGGTCTGGAATTCACAAGATTAGTAATAAAATTAGCATCATCAGTATTTTTCCTCTTTGGGCTTCTTGTCATCATTTTCCTTTAATTATCAAATGAAAAACTCTCACACCTTCCATTGTATCCTCCCTTCAGATCTTCTCCTGTTGATCAAACATGCTCTCTAACAACTGTCTAAAAGACCCATCACTTGTTTTTTACATTTTCATTTTTTGCTTCTCTGTAGCCATTCAATCCCATTTATTCATTGCCTTAAACTGTGTAGGTCTGGGACACTGCTTCCTCTCATTCATTGTCTGTCTCAAAAAATGTCGGAGCACGGTTCTGCGCCAAATTTTGGCAGCGCTGAACTCTGACATTTCCAAAACGCAGGGATGCACCATTTTAACAACAACGCGCACCCCTTTGTTTTCCCTTCCTGCACGTAAACAATCAATAATGGTGATTTGTTAATTCTATGTGTGCTGCAGAAGTAGCAAATTGTCATTATTTAATGGTTGTTTATGTGCAGGAAGAGACACTTCCTGCACATAAACAATCATTTAGGGTGCTTTGCTCTTTCTACGTGGGCTGCACAATGCATCACAAATAAAAAAAAGCCAAAACAAGGAGAAATAAAGGTATTTATCCTTGTTTCACCATTCTAACACCTGCTCTTGCATGGCGTTTACTTTTTGGCACTGCATCAGATTTACAGATTCTTGTAAATTTGGGGCATGGTCAAAAAGCGATGGGTGTTGCGGTGGACACCCACAGCAACACCCATTGCATGCCCCTTTCACGCTGATACCTGTGTGAAAAGGTTACCATATTTACCAAGCGGTGTAAGTATGCCCCCTAGTTTTCTAATGCTAAAGGTACCCTCTATAGGAAACTGCAAAGTTTTTTCAGAAGCGGTATTGTCATTCCATTCAGAAATCCAGCTAAATGTATAGAACTCAATGTCCACTCTCATTTCATATACAGGTGTTTCTTCTGCATGTAATTTCCGATCCTCAGTAGAAGGTTCTACAGAAGCTTTAGGCTTTTTCAATATCACTCCCATTATTTTCACTCAAATGGATCCCAAAAAATCACACAAAACAACTTAGCGAGCAACACCCAATCCTAGCTCAGCTCTGTCAAAGGTCAACTTTTCACAGCTTTTCTCTGTTAGCAACCAACCAATTACAGCACAGCTCTGTGGTGATGATGCACCAATCCCACCGTGACTGCCTGGCTGACTAACCTATTACAGCAAGGCTTCTCCTCGAATGAGGAAAACAATTGCAAAACCTTTCTATTTCCATTTAAGCTAATTAAAACCATGTCTGCTCAACCTAAATAAATGAAAATCCACAATTTAAAACAAGACAAGTCTTGCTATCAGTAGAAATAAGAACAACAAGAAAAGCACCCTCTGCAGTACTGATTTAAAACCCATAATTCGCACTATGCTCGTACATCAGCAATCCACCCTCACTAATGCGCTCAGGATTGTAGTATACCAACACTTATTAAGCACACAACCTCAAACAGGAAAAATTGTTCACTCAAAAAGCCCTATCAGTATGTATGAGGTGTGCTTGCAGTACACAATGGGGGATATTCTCAAGAATGTGTGATAATCATCGCCAAAATCGGTTAACTCAATGTTTCATATCGCCGTCTATCGCAGTAAAATAATTCCGTGTTAACGTTCTATTCACAACACGACAGTAACATGCAATAGTGTCCCCATAACGCGTCAAAAGTCTGCGATAACATTACGGGGACGGCGATACAAATCCAAACCCAAGCGCAAAAAAGTCTGCGATAAGCAGCACCAGAACTGCAAGTCCCAAGATCCAGGCTGCAAAAATCAGAATAAAAGCGGCAACAAAAACCACAAACAGAACACAAACAACTGCGATGCACCATGGGGGCGTGGCTTGGCCGTCTAGCGGAATGGCTGCCTAACTTCGCAGCTCCGCCGACCGAGAAATAAATCCAACATTTATCCGACATTCTGATTAAGTGACTCGGACCTGCCGAGGCCAAAAGATCGACAAACACATCCAGTCTGCACTCCCGCTGGCTTGGAGGTACGGAGACCAAGGGTGAGCTGTTACCATGGATCGTCTGATGCAGAGGCGCGGCCCGGTGCCATTCACGAAACCGGGGACTAAAGTAGCGGATCGCCCGCGGGTGGTGTGCATGGAAGGTCAGTGGCGGCATGTGGCTGGCCCGCTCTGACTACGAGCAGCGAAGAGGAGGCCCGACACCGACCTCAGGTCACATGAGGAGGGACAGCCCATGAAGCTCAGATGGTAGAGGGGACCTAGAAGTCGGAACTTTGACCACCGGCGATCGCCCGTAGGGATATACCAGGGACATTGAGGTTACCGCGAAATACGGGCACGCACTGGCATTGGACAGTAAGTGGCCCCCGTGGGCGGTGTGTCCCTTGCTGAGATCCTGCAAAACTGCGATTATTACAGGAGTGTAATTAAAGGAATAGAGAATACAGGCGCGCTTCCACGTCGGGTAGCATTTGGGAAGCGGAACATGAACGCGAGAGCCGCCATTTTGAGACAGGCTATCAGGATCGTGAACGGCAAGCCTCCACAGCTAAACATGCCCCGATCCTTTGAGGTGGACGGTTGGTGATCAGAGAAAACAGTTAGCAAAAATATGTGCCCATGTGTGTGAATGATGAGGCGGGGGATATGTCATGGATAGCTCATAACTACTGCTGGAGATCTGACATTGCAGATGAAATAGGGCGAGTCGGACCGCAAACCATTCTGATGGAAGGTGGGCAATAATTGTACATATCGGGAGACTGCGGGGCTTCCAGTGAGGCACGAACACCTGGGTCTTGAAGGGCGCGAGCATGTAGGGCGCCCAACTGCACACTGGTGTGGCGATACGGACGGCGGAGGCCGGAGTAGGCGTGAATGGACTGGAGGTAACGGAAGAGGTGACTTTCCATTGCAAAAACTAGCTATCTGCAGACGGGGTTCCCTCCCGGGCGAGACACTGCTGGACAGCCCTGCTGTGTGATAGGCTTCGCTGAAGCCGCAGAGTGTGGAATATTGTGATTTACACCACTGAAAGAGTGAGAGGACGTGTTCCACCATGGGAAAACCAGACACACGCCAACCCAAAATGACGTTTGACAAAACTAAGCAAAAGCAGCCCGGCCCAGAGCAATCAGGTCAGGAGACGGACGGCGAGGGACCGAGACAGATATCGACCGAAGACATTAAATCCATGTTTCTAGACTTGAAAACGAGTCTGCAGGGAATAGACGCCAAAATGGACACCCTAGCTGCCCGGATGGACGGCATCACGCGACGGATGGATAAACAAGAAGGCAGAGTGGGAGTGTTGGAAACGCGGGTGACCGAAACGGAAGAGAGCCAGACAGAGCTCGAAAAGAAAGTGAGAGGTATGGACAAGGTACTGGCTGTAATCCAACAAAAGAACGAGGATTTGGAAGCGAGATCGAGAAGGAACAATGTCCGCATTACGGGAGTGGCAGAATCTACAGACATATCAAACATGGAGCGCTTTATAGAAACAATGATGAGAGACCTGTTTGGAGAAGGACTATCCCCGATGTTCTTAATCGAGTGGGTGCACAGAACTTTAGGGCCCAGACCAAAGCCAGAAGCCCCGCTAAGGCCAATTTTGGCCAGAATCCTGAATTACAGAGATCGGGACACAATACTACGCATGGCTAGAGACATGGATAAAATACAATATAAGGGAAATGACATAGCTATGTACTCGGATTTCACCCTACAGGTACAAGCAGCTCGCAGAGAATTTATACCAGCGAAGAAGATATTCCAACAAACAGGCACGAAATGCGCACTAATATACCCAGCGAAGCTGAGAGTGCAGGGGCCTGACAAACCCACCTTTTTTGTATACGCGAAGGCGGCGCTACAATACGCCAAACAACTGGCCAAAGAACAGAAGCAACAGGCGACTTCGGAGGAGCGGGAATCGGCTGACAGGCTAAGTGACATTGAATAAACTGTATATCGTGGTAAAATGGTACAGCCTGAAAATGTGGGGTGGATACTGTGGTTTGCGTGGCGCTGTAAGACATGCCGGGGCTGGATGTCCTCTTGTAGCCGGAGAGGGTGTACACATTAACTCCATAGATGTTCAGGCCGAAAAGGTCCTCGAGGCACTGTAGTCAGGTCGGCACTCGGTCACCCTGTCACAAGCACAGGGGAGGTTGGTGGCAATCCTGCGTACCCTATGGGATGATTCCCACTAGTTGGATGATTCGATTGTTAATGATGTTGGTTAAAGTGGGGAGGAGGGTGGTGGGGGGTTGATTACACAACCTGATTGGGGGGTTGGAGTGGGGGCGTGGGGAGGGAGGGGAAGACTGGGATGTTACATGGTACAGCTAGGTACAGGAACAGTACACGAACAGAAGAAGTTGCTCTACAGTTCCACCCTTTGTTTGGCGTTCAAAATCCTTAAAACTGCCTCTCCCCCCATGCTAAGGTCCCTCCTCACATTGTACGTTCCCCGACATACGCTGCGTTCAGAAGGACAGAACCTGGCAGTAGTACCCCGCTTCAAACTGGCAAGAATGGGCGGTAGGTCATTTAGACACCTCGCCGCAAGACTTTGGAATGGACTCCCTATCCATATTCGAAAAATTGAAGAACTTCTACCTTTCAGGAAAGCGCTAAAAACCCACCTTTTCTGCTAATGTACAACCACCTCACTGTGACAGAACTAACACTCTTTACTGACACACTTCTTAGAGCAAGCGCCAGGACGCCCCTTGGCTGGGGCAGCTGTGTGCGGTACAAGTTCATTTAACATTAACATTAACATTAACATTAACATTAACATTAACATTAACATTACTGAGCCGGGAATATTTACCTAGGTTAAGTTGGGAGATTGATGGAAAGCCTAAGTTTATACGAGAAGTTCAGAACCTGTCCTATACGCGATCAAAATTATCACTACCTGCATTCTGGTTGTCAAGTAAACCACCTAGAGCATATTGCACGATGAGCGAATGTATGGCATGTGTGCGGTACACTTTGTGTGGTGATGTTTGAATCGAGTGTGAGAGGTTATACACATGCACTAGAGCTGCTGTGAAGACCATAACATGTCTATCTTGGAATATACGAGGTATAAATGATCGCAGAAAGGCGAGGCTGATACATTCCTACTTATTGAGAAAAGAGGTAGATATTTGCCTATTGCAAGAGACAAACTTGGCAAATGTGGGAACTCCAGTGTTCAGACACAATAGATGGGGTGAAATAGCGGAAGTCCCTTACTCAAGTTATGCAAGAGGGGTGGCGGTCTAAATCCGTAGGGGACTCCAGTGGAAAACCCGTAGGAAAATTGTAGATCTGGAAGGCAGGTACATACTGCTCCTGGGAACTCTCTGCGGAATGCAGATATTGATTCCGATACCACCGAAACCAGGAAGACGGTCACCCAGGCCCTCGTCACCATCCATCTGGACTACGGAAACACCCTCTACGCTGGAACCACAGCCAAACTCCAGAAAAGACGCCAGCGCACCCAGAACGCCTCAGCACGACTAATCCTGGACATCCCGCACCGCAGCCACATCTCTGCCCACCTGAAAGACCTGCACTGGCTCCCCGCCAACAAGAGGATCACGTTCAGACTCCTCACCCACGCACACAAGGCTCTCCACGACTTGGGCCCGAAGTACCTCAACAGCCGCCTCACTTTCTACAAACCCACCCGCCAGCTCGGATCCGCCAGCCTCGCCCTCGCCTCCATCCCAAGAATTAGGAAATCCACCGTTGGAGGTAGATCCTTTTCCTACCTAGCAGCCAAGACATGGAACTCCCTCCCCACCCATCTATGGCTGACCCAGGACCACCTCTCCTTCAGGAAACAACTCAAGACCTGGCTGTTCGAGCAGTAACGACCCCCACCCTCTCAGCGCCTTGAGACCCTCCGGGTGAGTAGCACGCTGTACAAATTTTTGTGATTGATTGATTGATTGATTGTAAATGTATATGGTCCTAATACAGACTGCCCTGAGTTTTTCCGGGATTTGTGGCACAAGATACAGACATGTGACTCAGCAGCGGTTCTCTGGGGAGGGGACTTCAATGTGGTACTATCAGCTATGCTTGACAGACAAGGGATTACTCGAGAACACCACCCTAGGGCAGTGGGGGTACTGGGTGAAATCGTGTCGGATGCCGAGCTGGTAGATTCCTGGAGGACCCTGCATCCCGGTGTCCGAGCAGGCACGTGCATGACTGCTTCCAGAAATGCATGGTCGCGACTGGACTATTGGCTATTGTCCAGAGATCTCCATGCAAGTATGCTGGAAGCTATACACCTCCCGAGGTCACTATCTGACCATGCTCCTGTAGGAGTCAAAATTGCTACACCATCGCAATATGTGCAGCCCTTTAGCTGGCGATTTCCCTCCAGGGCTCTGCTAGATCTAGTATTTCGCGAGGAACTGCGGGGCAAGTTATTAGAATACTTCGAGCTTAATGAAGGCTCAGTGGAGTCGCCTGGTACATTGTGGGAAGTTTGTAAGGTGGTAACGAGAGGGAACTGTCTGGCGCTCAAAACAGGGGTGTTACGATCCATTAGAGACACATTGGACAGACTAGAACGGGAATTAGCTAATCTAGAAGCTGCTCTAGTAGAGACACCCTCGGATGACGTACGAACGGAACTCAGAGTGAAGCTTACACAATTTCAGGAAGAGGCAGAGAGAGAGGCAAACTTTCTCAATAAATATGCACAGGCTAGACGGTATGGGGAGGGGGACCGGGCAGGTAAAACCCTAGCAGCACTGCTGCGTGCACCTAGGGGAGCGGAATACATTACGGAATTGCGAGATGCGGAAGACAGACTGGTTAGGACACCGCCGGAAATACTGCACACGATGACTGAGCATTATAAATCACTCTATACCTCCCAGACGACTCCAGATGACTTGGTTATCATGGACTACTTAGACACGATTGCTCTGGCATGGGTTAATGACGGGGCAAGGCAATATATGGAGCTCCCGATTACATCCGATGATATACGGGAAGTCATTGCAAGCATGCCCGCAGGCAAGGCCCCTGGTCCGGATGGCCTGACTGCAGCATTTTATAAAGAGTATGTAGACATTCTGGCCCCCAGGCTGCACAGGGTATACATGGAGGCAATTGAGACAGGGATGTTGCCACCGACACTAAGGGAAGCAATGATCATAACACTCTTGAAGCCCAATAAAGACCCGACGAATCCGGATTCATACCGCCCACTCTCGCTAATTAACCTGGACGCCAAAATTTACGCAAAATTACTAGCGGAAAGATTGAAGCCTATGGTGCCCCAAATAGCGTTATCAGATCAATCGGGTTTTGTGCCAGGAAGGTCCACCTCTCACAATCTACGGGTATTGTTTGGGCTGCTACACTATCTAGACCCGAAAGTACAAGCTACTGCGGCATTATTAGACGCCACCAAGGCGTTTGACTCCCTTGAGTGGAAATTCCTATTCGCCTTATTCACACAAATGGGATTCAGCCCGCTTTTTGCCCAACAAATACGTATCCTATACAATGCCCCAACAGCTCGGGTGAGAGTGAACGGTCAGAACTCCGACCCTATAAATATCACAAGGGGGACTAGGCAGGGATGCCCTTTATCGCTGTTGTTGTTTGCCACTGCAACGGAGCCCTTAGCGGCGCGCTTAAAACAACATCACACGCACCGTAGCATTGGTTTCACCTCAAGAGGTTTCTCATCTCCTTATACGCTGAAGACATGACCATTTATATGATGAATCCAGCTGAGAACTTTGATCCACTGATGAGAGAATTAGTGCGGTACGGCGTGCTAACAGGCATCCATATTAACTGGTCTAAGTCGGTGATGCTACCACTAACTGATGACACTAAACAATTTCAGTCTGAGTTTCCGATAGAGTGGGCAACAGAAGAGGTAAAATACCTGGGCATCAGGATTAGCCGTTCAATACAGGAAATATGGCTGTCCAACTACGGAGTGGCAATGGAATGGTTGGAAGTAAGGTAAAACGGTGGAAAACTCTACCGTTGTCCCTGACGGGGCGCATAGCGATAGCAAAGATGGTGGTCTTGCCGAAATTTTTGTATCTGTTCGTTAACATTCCTCTGCCACTTACTGTATCCTTCTTTAAACGTTTGAGGACTGGCATTCTGGACCTGGTCTGGGTGGGTAAACAACCTAGAGTATCATGGAAACTACTCACACTTCCGTTCAATCAAGGGGGACTCTCAGCCCCGGACTTTGAGTTATACGCATACAGTGCGCAGGCACAGTACCTGCATTATTGGCACCACCCTATCCCACATTAGCCACATGTGGTGATCGAAGGGGGTGTGGCAACACCCACCCCGCTACGGGTAACTCTATATCATTCATATAAGAGATCCCCGACAGATGTTAACACTGTCGAAGTGGTGAGATGGGCCAGGTTAAACATAGCCAAACATCCAGGACTAGCAGAGTTATATGCACCGTCTATGCCGATTCGAGGGAATCCGTTGCTGGGACCATTGACAGATAGAGCAGTTATGGAAAGAGCTCACAAATGTGGCCTTGATAAAGCAGGAGACTTATATCCGGAAGGCACTTTTATATCTCTGCAAAAGATGTGCGAACCGGAGGCTCCCACCGCTTCCGATATGTTGCTCTACTATCAACTAAGGGCGGCATGTAGGTCTAGGTATTCTGAGTATCCTGCAGCGCCGCCGATGCTGTCGGCGCTGGAGAACGTTCTCGCCAATAGTTTACCTCGCAAATTGATCACACGTATTTATAGCATTACTCAAGAAACTGCACCTATAATACAAAATGAGTCGAAAAGGCACTGGGAAGCAGAAGCAAATATAAGTATAACTGAGAAACAATGGCTTTTTTGTTGCTCACAACTTGAGAATCTATCACCTTACTAAAGATTAAGGCTCATCCATTTTAATTATTTACATAGGACATATTGCACACCGAAACATCTAGTCGGGATGGGCCTTCAAAATGACGCAAAATGTTGGAGGTGTGGAGAGCACGAGGCCACTTTTTTCCATTTAACATGGGAATGTACGCCAGTGGGCAAATACTGGATGAGGTACTGCAGTGTATAGGACGGATTGCAGACCTGGAGTTGCAGGCTGATCCTCTTATGGCACTTTTGGGGTTTGTGCTGCACGTACCGCGCGACTCTCGGAAGTTGGTAGCTCTCTTGCTCTTATTGGCCAAAAGACAAATCGTGCTACATTGGAAACAAACGGCTCCACCCACGTTGGCAGGTTGGATAAAATCGGCCATATATTGTAAAGATCAACTGACGACATATTGGGAACTTATGCTCCAGCGCTCCAGACCTGCAGACATATGGCAGCCATTGGTGAGCTGGCTGGAGGGTGCGGGTTTGAGCTACTATGGTTGAACCCAAATGTGGCGGATGAACTAGGATGCAAATGCAGTGTGATAGGATGCCATAGGATGGTTGGGTGATGTGTCTCAGGTGCTATGAATGTCATGGGAGAGACAGATTGAGTGACTGTTGGAATGAATGAAGTGGGATTGGCTGAATTGGGTGGGTTATAAAAGATTTTCTGATGCAGGGAGGTGGGGTGACTGGATAAGAAGGTATTGTTGCTATTGTGAACATTTCTATGTGACCTTCTATCTGTTCGGACTTCTTTGCATCAAGAATATTACTGCTCTTTTTGATGGTAGACGGAACTGTAAAACAACATGTGCCGTAAGGCGTAATGTAAATTTTAAAACAAGTAGCTGCCTGCCTCCTTGTTGGCTGAAGAGCAGTGTTATGTTCGTGAAGATAAATAAAGGTTTTTGAAAACTCCCAAAAAAAAAACTGCGATGCACCATTGAGATAGCTGGAGCAAGTACAGAGGACAACCAGAACCCCACAAGCCCCAGGGAGGACCAGCCTGGGACCTCGGGGTCAGGGAAGGGCAAGGAGAAGAAGAAGAAGAGGATGACGCGGTTCAGTCCACAGGAAAACAGGAACTCGATAACGGAGGTGACACTGCCACCATCTAATTGCCATTGGTGAAATTGTCAGCACTAAATGTTACACTTACACTTGTCAGAGTGATGTGCTAATGCAGAGGAGTGACATGCACGCAGGGAATGTGTCTTGGAATTAATTTTATTGCATATGCTGTGTCTGTGGTAATTTTGTCCTGTCCCATGATTGCTAAGGACAGTCCCAATGTGACATGCTCATGTGAAGAAATTGTTAATGATAGTGTCTCTTCAGGCTATTTATGCTGCTGCTGCACTAGGGTGTGGTCCACTTGCCTCATCCTCATCATCATCATCCGGGGAATCTGGCACATGGATCCATGGGGCATTGGTGTATACACATATGTTGTGCAACACACAACATGCAATGATCATCTTGCACACTATTTGCGGGCTGTAAAGGAGTCTTCCACCTGTGATGTCCAGGCACCTGAAACATGATTTCAACATGCCAAATGGGCGCTCCACAATGTCCCTGGTGTGTTTGTGGGCGCATTGTACTGCCTCTGGGCCTGGGTGTTCGGGGCTCGGAGTGGTGTCATCATCCATGGGTGGAGTGCATATCCTTGATCACCTGTGGCAGGGGAGAGAGATGTGTCAATGGGTGGTTCTGCATTCTGTTTGGCAGGCTAATTAGTATATTGGTGTGTGATGTGTGGGACTTTGGGATTCATGTTTGACATGTCTTGCATGTGGCAAATGAGCAGCATCCATGTGTATTACATTGCCTCACAACTGCTCCTCACTCCCGAGTCTATTTATTTGTGTGCGCTGCGCTGTTGCATCACTTGCACTCCTAAGACACACGATTGTCATGACTGTCTGCCCATGTCCACAAGCTTGACAATGACACTGTGATATTGGCCGTTGAAGGTGGTCTGCCACGTGTGTGTATGCCTATAGTGAGGATATAGCGGACACAGAGACACGTGCATTAGTTGCTTTGGTGGCCATCCTGGAAGTGAACCACGCCCTGAGCCCCGGGTTAATAATTTCCACTCCTACGCTGACCCAGCCCCCTCGGCTTAAGCTTACAGGGGGGACGACATAGCTACATGTCCAAGGTCTACCCCACTGCCTGAGGTAACATGGTTGCATCCACTGTCTACGACACCACAAACATCAGCAGTATATGTCCACATGGACATGTCTGTGCTCTGCATACTTGAGTTTGTCCAGCACATGACCGCCTCACTTGGCATTGTGTTCATTCTGATTCATGGGTCACTTGCCTCCTTCCCACCTCTCACCACACCCCGCTATTGTGTGGCAGAGGTGCCATGACGTGGATATTTTGTCTATAACAAAACAATTCCCAATACTGCTCGAACGTTTTTGTCAAAGAATCAATAAGTTGAGTTCATCATTCTCAACTTGATAGACCACTCTTTCAGTCCTGAAATATATCTCAAAAAATATAAATGTATTTCTTTTCAACAACATTTTTTTGGTTTTTTCTTTTGCTGTTAGACATCAAGCGTTCATGGATCACAATTTAAAGTAATTCTACTTGTTTTTGAATAGACGCAAAAAAGGAAATCTAATAATTGGAGGAAAATAGTGAATATATATAGTTTGGTGTTGAAAGGATTGTGTAAACAAAGACAAAAAAGGGGACAAACTACATATATTTCAAACACTTATTCATCAAACTTTCAAAGCATCACTCATACCACAGATATTCAAAACAATTTATAACACATACAAAGTGGTGGGGGAAGGAAAAGTATGTACAAGTGATTAGAAGTAAAAGACCTGAATCAATTCTTTTAACAATCCAGGATCATAAAGGAAATATAGGATGTTATTACCATACTACCCTCAATAATTTGGCCCTCTCAATTATTTACAACTAGGATGGGCCTAGGAGAACTCGGAACATGAATTTCTCTTTTGAAAAACACTTAGTAGCTGGGTTTTAAATACAATCAAATTAATCCAATACAAATCATGAAGTCATAAAGTCAATATAAACAGGTCTGTCAATACAAGTAGGTCGACGCGTTTCGAATCCCGTTAGTTCATGGGATTCTCTTCAGGACCAAAACAGATAAAATCTGGAAAACATAAAATTAACAAAAAACACTCAGTCAATATCAGCAGACAAAAGAGACTCTCAACTTAACATTCAGAACAACACTCACTCACGTAGTACCTGTGGGGGTTTCTTCTAAATTTCTTTGATGAAAACTGTGGGCATAAAATTGTGTATTTCTGTCAGTTACTGAACCTTGGATGTGTGAAGCTCTTGACATTAGTTATCGATTTTACTCACTGGAATCAAGGCGCATGTATCTCCTTTTTAAATAATCATCTGTTAATCAACCTCGGTTCGATGAGAGGAAGTTATATTCTTCATTCTCGAAATTCCGTATACGTATCCTGGTGGAAGGGGAAGGCAAATAAAGGAAAATTAGGGAAGCGATTTGAATCCCAACTGACTCACAACAAATTCGCATTGATGTACCAACGGGCGGGGGGTTGTTTGGCTACCCATAAGTTTTTTGCTAGAAAATGAACGTATTTGTTGTATATTGCCACTCGTGCGAATGGTGAATAACCTGGCGGTATTGATACGTGTCTACTTATCACGCTTAGGGCCGATGTGTAGATTGCTGAAAAAGCTGTATATCGTAGAGACTGAGGGCATGTTAGTGGACTTTGGGACGCAGCGTGTCTAGTATGCGTGGAAATATCTCTAAATTGAATCTCACGATTCGTGTGTAACAGATCCTTTACACGAAGAGGCACAGAGGTTTTTTGAGAGCTCTTACCTTCGGTCTGCTGTGACTTCCGTAGACTCGTTCGGCAATTGACTTTGGCGCCACTACTGCACGTCATGTTCTCGGCGCCTAATAGCGGGGTTTCGATTCTCGCATAGTGCAATGGGATTTGTAGTTTTCCGAAGGATGAAACATATCCCAAGTATTTTTTATCCTAAAATACAGAGTGTAGTAGTAATTCTAAGCATATAAGAGGACCGAGGTGGGCAAGAAAAATCGAAGCCGCGTGTGCGGGACAAAATCAAAACACATATCACTTTCCGTATGTGCCAGGTACTGTGAACGAAGAGGCGTAGGCATTCTTCCCGTCATTATTATGTCTATTCCATAAACCCGTCCGGCAATTGACTTAGGCGTTAGTAATCCAAGTGACGTTTGCGGCGTTTAATAGCGAAATACCGATGTTTGTATGGTGAATTTCTGATTTGTAGTATTTGAAGTGTAATAAAATGGAACATCACAAAAGTATTTAAACTGTCTCATTTTCTTTCAGAAGATGTTAGCCTCATGGTTATCAATGTATGCGATGTAGAATTTTTGATGTTGCCTGAGTCCACTTACTTCCATTTATATAGTTCAGGCTTTTCAATAGGTCTTATAAATTGTAGAGTTCCGACATTTCATTAAGCCCACTAGTCGCAGTATTGAATTTGAGTATGAGCATGGCTTCCCTCTGTCTTAGTTTTGCTTCTTAGTCGCCACCTCTTGCATCTGGGTCGATTTTAGAGATGACTGTCCATCTCAAATCGTTGTCTTTGTGTCCCTTGTCTATCCAATGTTGTACTAATGGTGCAGTGAGCACCTTCTTTTTCAGTCTCGATTTATGTTGTGAGATCCTCTGTCGTACCTCTTGATTTGTTTTTCCGATGTACAATTTGTCACATGGACACACAATTCCATACACCACATTTCGGGTCTTACAGTTTGTGAAACTTTCATGTTTCCAAAAAATCCTGTCATGTTGAAACAGCATTCCTTCCATTGTTGATGCACAGTTTACACACGTGCCGCATTTGTGGTGGCCTTTAATGGGTGGTAAGCCCACATAGTCTCTCAACGTAGGGTTGCATGCTTTTGGTACTGTTGCCCGTACTATCTGATTGGCAATGCTCTTGTCCTTTTTGGAAGCAAAAAGGGGTTCTTTGTTGAATTGAGGATCTAACTCTTTTAATAGATGCCAATTTTGGTGAATGGTCTTTTTTAGCCAATTTGATGAAGGACAATAGGTGGAAACACAAACAATTCTGGGTTGTCTCTCTCGTTTTCTCTTTCTCAGCAGTTCTTCCTGTGGCATCCACCAAGCTCTTTTCTGTGCTTGTTTCAAAAGTTTGGAAGGGTATCCTCTTTGGAGTAGTCTTTCTCTGAGCGAGTTGGCGTGTTCCATATATTCCTCTTTAAATGTGCAATTTCTTCTTATACGGAGGAATTGGCCCATCGGTAAATTTTGTTTGAGGCTTCTCGGATGGTTACTCGAGAAATGGAGCGCTTTATTTCTGTCAGATTTTTTTCGATACAAAGTTGTCACCAACTCCCCATTTGAACAGTAGACTTCTACATCCAAGAAAGTAAGTCTGGTTTTTGAGAACTGAATGCTGAATTGTTTGTCTCTTGTCCGGCCGTTTAGCCACCCGTGGAAGTTTCCGAGTTCATCATCACTCCCTGTCCAGGTGAAAAAGATGTCGTCTATAAACCGGACCCAACCTCCAATCCATTGTTTGTAGGGGTTATTGTTGTAAACAAAGGTCTCTTCATACTGGCTCATAAATAGTACGGCTAGCTCGGGGGCAAAGGGGCAGCCCATCGCAACTCCTTTAATTTGGAAGAAAAAGTCATCTATGAACTTAAAATAATTCCTCGTGAGGGGCATTTTTGCTAGCTCTAAGATGAATTGAGTGGGAATCTTGGTTGGTCGATCTCTCCGATCTAGGTATAGTTCCAAAACCTCTAGGGCCTGATCTTGAGGGATTTGTGTGTATAAAGACACAATGTCCATACTGACAAGTAGATCTTGGTTTTCAGTAAACAGTAAGCTGTTAAGCTTGTTGATGAAGTCTGTTGTGTCTTGTAGATATGATTTAACTTGTGACATGAATGGTTTCAGAAAGAAATCTATGAATTTGGATATGGGTTCGAATAGCGATTCCCAACCGGAAATGATCGGTCTCCCTGGTGACGATCTTTCGTCTTTATGTACTTTGGGCAGTACATAGAACAGTGGTGTTCGAGGGTGTCTATTTTGCAGATATTCAAATTCGTTTTTTCCAAGAAACCCCTCCGCAAACCCTTTATTTAATATAGAGAATAGATCTTTTTGGAGTTGTTGAGTTGGGTCATGATAAATTTTGCGATAGCATTCCTGGTCTATCAGTTGGCGGGTGGCCTCAGCTATGTATTCATTCGTTCCCCAGACAACAATAGATCCGCCTTTATCAGCTTGTTTTATTGTAATGTTATCGTAATTTTTTAGATTACATAACGCATCTCTTTGAGCTTTTGAGAGGTTGGGTTTGATGTAATTCCGCTTCTTTTTTTCTTCAAATGAAATGGCAGAGAGTACTGTTTTTTCAAAGGTTATTACTTATTTGGGGACTTTATATGCAGATGGAAAAAAGTTGGATTTTTTCCTTAGTCCAGTTGTTTCTGTGCTTGGAGTTATTTCCTTTCCAGAAAAAAGGTTGTTAGTCTAATTTTTCTACAGAATTCAATGAATTCTGTTTTTAATCTAACAAAATCCATAGTTTTTGTGGGCACAAAAGTTAATCCTTTTTCCAAGACGCTTCTTTCAATTTCTGTGAGGGACTTAGTGGAAAGATTGTAAATTGGTGATTCTTCTAATTTTTGTAGTTTTGTCTCCTCGTGGACATTTCCCATGGCTGTTGATATCTCGTTTTGCCTCTGGGCTTTGTTTGGCCCCGTGATAAAAAAGGCTGTTGTTGTTGTTGGGGAATGTTTTGTTGGTAATTTGGTTGAAAGTTCTGTGGATAATTTGATTGATATCCACCGCGTCGTGAGAAAGGTTGTCGGTAATTGCCACTATCTGAGTCACTTCCACCTGAAGAATATGTATCTGAAAAAGTTATATATTTGTTCCGCGATCTGCCTTGATTGTCCGGGAGAAATCTTTTTGCTTCCAGTCGCGAATAAAAATCTAGTTGGAGATACGGATATGCTTTGTCTATTGAAAACATTTTTTTGTCTCTCTCAAAGTTGTTTTGTTTTTGGGTGACAGTGTAGTCTTTAAAGTCCAATATTTCCTTGTCTATTTTTTCTAATAAGGATTTTGAATCAGTGATCAGTTGGTTATTTTTTATGGCTACTTCCAATAATTCAATCTCTTTCAGTTGTTCTTTAGAAAGTCGTTGGGCAGTTTCTATGGTTAATACCATGAGGTCGCGGCTACATTTGGTTTCTATGAAGCTGTAGCCTTTTTTGTATATCGCGTCCTCTGTGAAAATCACCAGAATGTTTTTGACTATCAATCCTGATGGAATAGTGCCTGCCCTCAAGTGCTGAATCAAATATTGGCCATGGAGGTCAGTCCGTATTTGTTTTTTCTTTAAACAAATTAGTTTTTCTGATTCGTTATTGGTTTGTGCGGTACTGCTGAGTGTGGCTGAACCAAACAAAGGAGGGTCACTCAGTAGTTTTTTAATATGGTCTTCGCTATATGCGAAAGTTTGTTCTTCACTCATCCTACACACAACAAAGTATACAACAGTTATAAAACAAACAATTCCCTTTCATACACCGCCAACTCGCTCAGAGAAAGACTACTCCAAAGAGGATACCCTTCCAAACTTTTGAAACAAGCAAAGAAAAGAGCTTGGTGGACGCCACGGGAAGAACTGCTGAGAAAGAGAGAACGAGAGAGAAAACCCAGAATTGTTTGTGTTTCCACCTATTGTCCTTCATCAAATTGGCTAAAAAAGACCATTCACCAAAATTGGCATCTATTAAAAGAGTTAGATCCTCTATTCAACAAAGAACCCCTTTTTGCTTTCAAAAAGGACAAGAGCATTGCCAATCAGATAGTACGGGCAACAGTACCAAAAGCACGCAACCCTACGTTGAGAGACTATGTGGGCTTACCACCCATTAAAGGCCACCACAAATGCGGCACGTGTGTAAACTGTGCATCAACAATGGAAGGAATGCTGTTTCAACATGACAGGATTTTTTGGAAACATGAAAGTTTCACAAACTGTAGGACCCGAAATGTGGTGTATGGAATTGTGTGTCCATGTGACAAATTGTACATCGGAAAAACAAATCAAGAGGTACGACAGAGGATCTCACAACATAAATCGAGACTGAAAAAGAAGGTGCTCACTGCACCATTAGTACAACATTGGATAGACAAGGGACACAAAGACAACGATTTGAGATGGACAGTCATCTCTAAAATCGACCCAGATGCAAGAGGTGGCGACCAAGAAGCAAAACTAAGACGGAGGGAAGCCATGCTCATACTCAAATTCAATACTGCGACTAGTGGGCTTAATGAAATGTCGGAACTCTACAATTTATAAGACCTATTGAAAAGCCTGAACTATATAAATGGAAGTAAGTGGACTCAGGCAACATCAAAAATTCTACATCGCATACATTGATAACCATGAGGCTAACATCTTCTGAAAGAAAATGAGACAGTTTAAATACTTTTGTGATGTTCCATTTTATTACACTTCAAATACTACAAATCAGAAATTCACCATACAAACATCGGTATTTCGCTATTAAACGCCGCAAACGTCACTTGGATTACTAACGCCTAAGTCAATTGCCGGACGGGTTTATGGAATAGACATAATAATGACGGGAAGAATGCCTACGCCTCTTCGTTCACAGTACCTGGCACATACGGAAAGTGATATGTGTTTTGATTTTGTCCCGCACACGCGGCTTCGATTTTTCTTGCCCACCTCGGTCCTCTTATATGCTTAGAATTACTACTACACTCCGTATTTTAGGATAAAAAATACTTGGGATACGTTTCATCCTTCGGAAAACTACAAATCCCGTTGCACTATGCGAGAATCGAAACCCCGCTATTAAGCGCCGAAAACATGATGTACAGTAGTGGCGCCAAAGTCAATTGCCGAATGAGTCTACGGAAGTCACAGTAGACCAAAGGTAAGAGCTCTCAAAAAACCTCTGTGCCTCTTCGTGTATAGGATCTGTCACACACGAATCGTGAGATTCAATTTAGAGATATTTCCACGCATACTAGACGCGCTGCGTCCCAAAGTCCACTAACATGCCCTCAGTCTCTACGATATACAGCTTTTTCAGCAATCTACACATCCGGCCCTAAGCGTGATAAGTAGACACGTATCAATACCGCCAGGTTATTCACCATTTGCACGAGTGGCAATATACAACAAATACGTTCATTTTCCAGCAAAAAACTTACGGGTAGCCAAACAACCCCCTGCCCGTTGGTACATCAATGCGAATTTGTTGTGAGTCAGTTGGGATTCAAATCGCTCCCCTAATTTTCCTTTATTTGCCTTCCCCTTCCACCAGGATACGTATACGGAATTTCGAGAATTAAGAATATAACTTCCTCTCATCGAACTGAGGTTGATTAACAGATGATTATTTAAAAAGGAGATACATGCGCCTTGATTCCAGTGAGTAAAATCGATAACTAATGTCAAGAGCTCCACACATCCAAGGTTCAGTAACTGACAGAAATACACAATTTTATGCCCACAGTTTTCATCAAAGAAATTTAGAAGAAACCCCCACAGGTACTACGTGAGTGAGTGTTGTTCTGAATGTTAAGTTGAGAGTCTCTTTTGTCTGCTGATATTGACCGAGTGTTTTTTGTTAATTTTATGTTTTCCAGATTTTATCTGTTTTGGTCCTGAAGAGAATCCCATGAACTAACGGGATTCGAAACGCGTCAACCTACTTGTATTGACAGACCTGTTTATATTGACTTTATGACTTCATGATTTGTATTGGATTCATTTGATTGCATTTAAAACCCAGCTACTAAGTGTTTTTCAAAAGAGAAATTCATGTTCCGAGTTCTCCTAGGCCCATCCTAGTTGTAAATAATTGAGAGGGCCAAATTATTGAGGGTAGTATGGTAATAACATCCTATATTTTCCTTATGATCCTGGATTGTTAAAAGAATTGATTCAGGTCTTTTACTTCTAATCACTTGTACATACTTTTCCTTCCCCCACCACTTTGTATGTCTTATAAATTGTTTTGAATATCTGTGGTATGAGTGATGCTTTGAAAGTTTGATGAATAAGTGTTTGAAATATATGTAGTTTGTCCCCTTTTTTGTCTTTGTTTACACAATCCTTTCAACACCAAACTGTATATATTCACTATTTTCCTCCAATTATTAGATTTCCTTTTTTGCGTCTATTTAAAAACAAGTAGAATTACTTTAAATTGTGATCCATGAACGCTTGATGTCTAAAAGCAAAAGAAAAAAACCAAAAACATTTTGTTGAAAAGAAATAAATCTATATTTTTTGAGATATAGTTCAGGACTGAAAGAGTGGTCTATCAAGTTGAGAATGATGAACTCAACTTATTGATTCTTTGACAAAAACGTTCGAGCAGTATTGGTAATTGTTTTGTTATATATGAATATGGCGCAGCCTTACTGCACTTAAGCCAAACCCTTCCTTGTTCCTAGGTGGATATTTTGCCTACATGGCTGGTCCCTATTACCACAGTTCCTTGTGTTGTCGTGTCTGGTAGGTGGGTATGTTGTTTGGCATGTTGTAATGTTATGTAATGTAATGTAAATATACTTTTATAGAGCGCAGCTTTCACTCCAGGGAGCATCTTGGCGCTGTAGCCCGTAGCCTAGATGGAAAGGCCGGAAAAAGTTACTCACACATCAGTCTCGTCTACGCTAATCTCCCTGTGTCTATACCAGAGTCATGCATACTGTATCTGGGAGGTTAAAGACCCAAGTTTTCAAGGGCTTTCTGAGACTGCTCTCAGAAGGGATGAGACGCAGATTGGGTGGAAGCTTGTTCCAGGCTCTAGCACCCAGTGCTCCAAGGGATTTTCCTCCCTTCGTGGACAGCCTGAATTTGGGGATCAGAAGCAGGTTCATGTTGGAGGATCTGAGGGTACGGGTGGGTATATACCGTCTGAACCAAGGGAGAAAATACTTGGGACCTTGCTGGTGGTATGCTCTAAAAGTGATCACCAAGATTTTGAACAGTATACATTTGTGAATGGGCAGCCAGTGCAAGGCCCTAAGCGCAGCCGAGGCAGATGACCTCCTCGGCCAGTTTAGGACTAGGCGGGCGGCAGCATTCTGGACCTACTGCAGCCTACGCAGGACTGATCTATTTAATCCTGCATATAGGCTATTGCATTTGTCTAGACGGGATGTTATGAGTGCTACCGCCACCGTCTTCCTGGCTGCCAGTGGAAGAAAGTCGAAGAACTTTCTAAGTCCCCTGATGATACTGAAACAGGACCCTGCCACAGCCCCTGCATGTTGTTTGAATGATAGTGCTGCATCAAACCTAATCCCTAGGTTACGGGCCATGTCGAGGGTGTTAGGGGGGCTCTCTGCATCTTGTGGCCACCATAGTTTAGGGGGAAAAGGGTTTTAGGGCCCGAACGGTAAAATTTTGGTTTTCCCAGTGTTGCATTAGAGATGATTTTTGCTCATCCAGGCAAAGGTTGCGGCGAGGCAATCTCTAAGATTTTCCTCTGCCTTCCTCGTATCCCCGTCTAATACAAGGATGAGCTGCGTATCATCAGCATACGATATAGTGCTGATGTGAAAAGATGTAATCAGCTCAATCAGGGGGGTCATGTACAGATTGAACAGTACCGGGCTCAAACTTGAGCCCTGCGGCACCCGCACCCCTGTTGGCATAGCTTTTTCTTCAGAGCAGTATTCCCCCAGCACCGTGACTTGCCTCCTATGGCTGAGAAAGTTCTTTAGCCAGTCCAGCACAGTCCCTGCTACTCCTGCTGCTACTAGGCGGCCAATCAGTACGGAGTGTGACACCGTATCGAAGGCCGCCGATAGATCAAGTAGAATAAGGACAGCCTTCTTCCCTTGATCCATGGCAGTCTTCAAAGTCTCTACGGTATACAAGAGCGCAAATTCTGTGGAGTGCGACGCCCTAAACCCAGATTGATTAGGGTGCAGATTATCTTCATCCTCCAAAAACTTGGTCAGTTGTTTATTCACAGCTGTTTCCGTGAGTTTAAAAAGTAACAGAAGCAGCGAGATAGGGCGAAGATTGGAGAGTGTTGAGGGGTCTGCTAAGGTCTTTTTTTGCAGGGGGTTCACCGCCGCCAGTTTCCATTCCGGCGGGATCCCAGCAGAAGACAGGGAGGAATTGATGATGTTGTTAATGATCGGGTTTACCGTATCTACCAAAGCATGCAGCAGCATGGGGGGACAGGGGTCGAAAGGAGAGCCAGATTTGCTGGATAATATCAATTGACGAGAGTCTTCTAGGCTAATAGGCAGGAAATTACTGAAATGCGCCGTCCCAGTGCCCATTTCAGCTTCCTCTTCCCAGATGGCATTCGATTGTTCAGGGAAATCTTTGGTGAGACCTAATATTTTCTGCTCAAAAAAGTTGGCAATCGAGTTACATAGGGTGAGGGAGGGAGTGATCTCTAGTTGGGGAAACCTTGGGTTCATAAAGTCATTGACTATTTTAAATATCTCCTTCTGTTTGTTATTGGAAGAATTGATTGCTTTTAGATAGTATTCTTTTTTGGCATTTTTGATCTGTGCATGGTACTGCCTCCTAGCTTCTTTGTAGTGGCTGAGTTCCTCTGCTATGTATAGGCGGCGCCATTTCCTCTCCAGTATTCTAACCTCAGTATGTTTCTCCTTTAGGGAGAGGGAGAACCAGGGTGCAGACTTTTTTTATTATGTAATTTTCTGGAGTTAATCACCTTAGGTGGTCCGCAAATTTCAGCGATCCAATGATTAAAATTTTTATTGTCTATCTCCGTGACACCAGTCGGTATGGGTTTCCCTTCCACTGCTGTCCGCTGTAGGTCTGGGTTGTTACTTATTTTTTTCCAGTCCTGTTTCATGCGAACACCGACTTTAGGAGGGCCCTTCCTAGACACTTTTTCTTCTACCAGGAGATCGGAAGGGATGAACATGTGATCAGTCCAGGTCAGGGTGCAAGGTTTTTTAACCTTCAAGGATGTTAAGTTTGTACATGTGCAGTCCAAGGTATGGCCTGCCTTAGGGGTGGGGTCCAGTGTCAATAGAGTCAGCCCCAGCACGTCCATTAAATCTCTAAAGCAGGACGCGTTTGAGTCCGTAGCCGAATCAAGATGGAGATTTAGATCGCCTAACAATGTGAAACTGGCGAATTTAAGAGTGAGATCACTAATCACTTCCGCCAGGCTATCAAGAAAGTCTTTCTGTTGCCCTGGTGGACGATAGATTAAAGCTCCAGAAAAAGTAGTGGAGTTGTGTATTTGTAGACTGAAACCCAGACTTTCAGCCCCCTTAATGTCTGGAAGTTCGAAAGAATTACATTTTACAGAGTCTCAATGGATAATGGCAAGTCCCATGTATGTGATGTTGTAACATGTGCATTCCCACAGTTGTGAGTTGCATGTTTGTGGAGTTGAGGTGTGTTCATTTGGTACTTACCAACGAGCAGTGCATTTCCGTAGGTGCCATCCTCGAAGTGCTGGTTGATGATGGCCTGTCGGAAGATGTAGGAATCATGCACACTGCCTGGGTAGTTGGCAACGACGTTGGTGAAGAGTCCCTGTTGGTCCACTATTGCCTGCACATTGATGGAATGCGTGTGCTTTCTGTTGCAGTAATTGTGTGCAGTGTCGGCAGGGGGCACAAGTAGGACATGTGTGCAGTCAAGGCCAGCTATGGCGTAGCACCCTTGCTTGGTCTCCAGCTGTTCCTGCGCAGCATGGGAGAAGTGAAGGTGCTGGGGTACCAAGCTGATGATGGCATCCAAGACAGTTGTGATTAACTTTGATAGGGCTGGCTGTGAGACTCCTCTGACTCTGGTGGTTGTTGGCTGGAAGGTACCAGAGGCCAACAGGTGCAGCACAGCCAGCAGCTTTGTCTGTTGAGGGATGTTGGTTGTCCGCTGTATTGGTACCGTCAGCCTGTGGACAATGTGGGTCAGGATGCGGAGGATGGTTGTCCTTTTGAGCCTGTAGTGGGCAATGACTTCCTCTGACATTAAGTCTGTGAGGCTGGTGCGTTTTCAGAAGGACCGCTGTCTTATTCTGCGCTGCCTCTGTGGTAGTCCGCAGGAGGGATCGGGGGGTGGTCTAGGGGGAAGAAGCGGAGGGGTCTGGGGGTGGTGGCTGTGGGTGTTGTGGGCCTCTTGGGTGTCAGAGCTGCATGATCAGTAGCTCCATGCCTTGTGTTGGTCTGCCAATGTGGCTCTGGGCTGGGCTCCCTTTCATACTGCAGGTTGTCGTCCTAACTAACACCCGTAAAAGGGAGGTGTGCATTCCCTGCTGCTAACGCGCCTCATCGCCTGTCTTTGTATCGCTTCGCTGATCTGGCTGATCGTTGAGAATATTGCGAAATGGTGTTTTGGTGTGTTTTTGCACTGGAACGCCTACTCTGCATATCATTAGCGTTAGTTGTCGCTCTCATCTGTGGCGAAGTTTTTTGCGGAAGCTAAGGCTGGATAACTTGTGATATCGGCAGTTTGCACCGGCTTGAGAATGGGGGGATAATTCTCTCGCCACTTTTGCTGCGCTAAAGAGCCAATAACTCGGCGATAAGTCATTGAGAATATTCCCCAATATGTTATGCAGACAAGTAAAACAACAATACCTTGAGATCTTGAAGTCTGCCAAATTTAATACCAAACCAGCAACATTAAAAATATTCTATTTACAACAAAATTCCCAAATACCAGTATTATTGCAGCAGAACAGTGATCAAAATACCATTTGAACCCAGAATCAGCATTGCATAGCCAAACACTTCCCATGCAGCATAGCAATCCATCTCTAACATTTAAAACTTCAACAGCATATCGCAAACACCTCAGAACTCCCACAATTCACAGAAAAATTGTGCCCTATTCATACATACACTGTAAATCATTTGGAACAGAACTGTATGTCAGACTTCTCAGAAAAATATACAACACTGGGAACTTTACTAGAAAATGTACAATGCCCCTGGGACTAGGCAGGAGTTAAAAATAACCTATTTATGTCTCTTGATAGAAGGAGGTGCAATTTAACATGCAACTCTGCTACCATGATTTGTGGGAGCAAAACTGCACCCCAAAATCTGAACACTCTGAAAATTGACCTCATATGGGTCTATCACAGATTGATCATGCACGCTGGGGTACCCTCCTAAACATCAATTAGAAGAGTAAAAACAATTCAGAAATTAATGGGGCCAACTGAATAATTGAGTTCTAGGGGACGCGAAACCGTACCAATCCAGCCCGGGGCAGCAGCAAAAGGGGGCAACATCACTGCGCTGCTGCCGTGAGCTAAACGGCCAGCATTGAAGGACATTGCTGATACTAGCCGTGAGGGGAATGGCCCACACAAACCACATCTCCCAGCCACCCCTGCTCCATCGACCGCTGTGACGCGGTACAGCGCCTGGAGACGCAATAAAACCACCCCAGCCTCCCGCAGAGGAGGACGCAAAAATGTACCAATCCAGCACGGGGCAGCAGCAAAAGGGGGCAACATCACCGCGCCACCGCCGTGAGGTAAACAGCCAGCATTGAAGGACATTGCCGATACTAGCCATGAGGGGAACAGCCCAGCAAACTACATCTCCCAGCCACCCCAACTCCATCGACCGCTGTGACGCGGTACAGCGCGCATGGAGACGTAAAAAAAATACCCCCAGCCTCCAGCAGCATGGGCCGCGCCTGGGCAAAACCCGGGCCAAGGGCGGACCCGTCCTTGCCCGTCATTGCCAGAAAGAGGCAGGGCAGGGCCACCTCCCTGTCACCCGAGGTCGTGGGCTCTTGTTTAGCATTTGGAGTTTGCTAGCAGGTACTGCTTGTTTCCTGTTGTTACCATCATTTGAACCTGCTGGCAGAATTGATGTTCCACTGTCATCAGCATAACCCCCATGTACTATGCTCTAACGGACTAGGTGTGACTAAACCCTCTATATTGAACTAGGCTCAATTGGATACATGGGCCTAGACTTTGTCCTTTGAACCAGGGCCCTGTACCGCACGCTGCACTTTAGTGTTATTATATTGTCTAAACGTTTTTTTCATCATTGGTGCTGCTAACAACAAATATGTACTCTGCACTTTTAATGTACATATAAGGTCTTTTCGAGTTTTAACATATGGCATTTTATTGGTTTGTGATTTAGTACTGTATTGCATGTTCCACATCGTATATTGCACATTACACCTTGTCTTAAAAATGGTTTAGCACTTTAATAGGGATTTGATAAAAAAAATTGAGTGTGAACACAGATGGTCAACATGAATAAGCGGAAGCCAAATTTGGGAAAAAGTGTGGCTGGAACTTTAGATGCCTTCATATTGAGGGCAGAATCAGCCCTCATTAATGAAATAAAACTCACTGAACGTAGACTATCTCTTTAGCCCCACCCTTTGCAAGGTAGACTTTCTTTAACCCCCGCAATCTCTGACTCTATGGTGGTATCCAACCAGGATGTATCTCCATCCTGGCTGAGTCAGCCCCCACTTGTTGCCCCAGATTCAGTGACAAACCCTGTTTCCTGCTCATCCTTTGAGCAAGAACCAGGCCCTGTCAAACTTAAAGCCACAACGAGAGGGCAGAAAGCAAAACTGAAGCCAACCCATACTACCAAATTCCACTCTATAAAAGGAAGACCCAGGGATTACCGAAACCAAGTAAACCTGCTCATAGTACATCTGGAAAGAAAATATTACCTGTCCTCACTATAAATGATCCCAAAGAGGTTCCCCCCACTCCCATGAATCAGACAATGTTAGGGCAGTTCGCTGATAGCACACAGGAGGGGAATATTTGGGGCAGGTTTGAAACTATGATGTCCACCTTATTTGAGCCTATTTTAAAAAAAAATAAGCTCAGTAGAAGCTAGATTATTGAAACTAGAGGGTTTGGTTAGTTGCAAACCGCCGGCTACACCAGCAGTTAGCACAAATACTAGCAGAGACCATACAACTATTGGCGGTATAGGAGTAGGGGTAGGTAAATCTGTGAGGTCGGCAGTAAATAGTGAGGTGGCAGATAAGAACAGTTCCAATAACATCATGCCCAGTAGTACAGATATCCCAGCATGCTCCCGTCAGTCCCCTACAAGAGTGGGGTCCTCTGTACCTCAAAGGGTAAGGAGGCCAGAAGGAAGGGAGTTACAGCCAAGAAGTTTCCCAGTTATTGACCTCCCACCTGAATCCACCCCATATGTAGTGGCTTTGGGGAGTGTTCCTCCCTGCCCGAAGGGGCTAATGAAGCCTACGGGCAGCTGATAAAGTAACGCACTGGTTCACATACAACACCACTCTGGGTGCCCGCGTGGCTAAAAACATCCTATGGCACACAGGGTCAGCTGGATTGGGAGCTCATGCAAAATGGGCTCGGGTGACTGTGTGATTGTAAACTTTGATAACCCCTACACTGCCGGCAGTATATTATCTAGGGATATCGGCCTCACTCCCTTAGTGGGATCTATTATTAGGGCTTTACCTTTGGGCTATTTCTACAAGCCAGCCCCATATAGGGATAGGTCTGACAATGACCCCAGAGCACCTCCCCGAGGTGGGTGGTCTAATAGATTAGCACCTAGACAACAGCCTATTCCGATGGTCCACTCATCTCTTGAATTAGATGGGCATTTGGCGCCGAACCCTCACTGGTGCTAAACAATAGATTTTCTGCTCTAACAGGGTTGGAGTATTGTGCTTTACTAAGGGTCCTCACACTCTCCGAGCTGGAGCCTGTTGTTCTTAACCAATCCCCAGCTGAGGTAGCTGTGAGGCCCCCAGGTGAGAGACCTAATAATTTCTTATCTTGGAATATTGCTGGACTGGCTAATAAGCTTCAAGATCCACTGTGGGTGTGATTTGTGAAGCAATTCTCTGTAATTAGCTTCCAAGAAACATGGACAGTGGATTGCGATTTATTTCTGGAAGGTTACAAGGCTTTTTTTGTCCCAGCCACTCCGTCGGTGAGTGGAAAACCAAAGAGTGGTCTAGTTGTATACATATCTATGGCTGTCGATTGTCAGATTCAGGTTATGCCAACTACAAACCCTGGAATTCTGGCAATGTCAGCCAAAAGGGGGGACATCAGGTGGGTAATTATTAATTTTTACAATTCAGTGGCTAGTCCACACGATGCTTGTAATATTACCACTATGGGAGCAATCATAAGACAATCTTTTGGGCCCATCATACATAATCTTTTGGTTTCTGGGGATTTTAACATACACCCCTGTGGTAATCCAACAATATCCTGTATCTCTGAGTTGGCTTGCCCCAGCATGAGGGGTTTTCACTTTGAACATCATGCCCAGGGGAAACTGTTGAACAATATGATAAATGAGCTGGATATGGTTGCTTTGATGTCTTTAACTGCCCCGCAAACTACATTTTCTGTGCCAACTTTTAAAGGGCGTGGTAGGGGGTCGTTTATTGATTTTATCTTAGTTTCTTCTTCTTTGCAATAATTGTTTCATGGTTTCAACATTGTGGAGAGTGAATTTAGTGACCATAATCCATTAACAGTTCATATGACGGGCCCATTAACAGTAAGAATTGGCGACGTTTCAACCAGGGGTACACTGAGACCGACTGACGGCAATCGTAGATTAAAATGGTCCCAGGTGTCCCCAGATAAATTTTACAATGAAGTAAAAGTATCCTGTGCCCTCGAGTTAACATTATGTACAACTGTGGGTTCCCCCCCTAATGAGATTCTTGGCGCATATGAATCGATAGCGTGAAAAGTGGGTGAAATCTTAAGTGTTTCGACTAGTAGAAATGCCTTACATGACCCCAGATGGTTGACTCCCATTGCTCCAAGGCAGCAAAGAGGTTGAGGTAAGCTCTGTCTGCCAAACCAAGAACTCAATCTGAGGTATATGCTTGTCGAAAGGACTATAAGTCAGCTCTGGCCAGATGGAAGAGTGCCCTGAAGGAGGAGGCGTGGATGGAGCTGATTGATTCAAGCACTCTTAGAAACAGCTCGAGGTTCTGGAGTGTTGTGAATCAGCCCCTTTTTGATCAGGAAGGGGGGGGGCTTAGATTCACACATCACAGAGGAGGAGTGGGTGCTTCACTTCAAATCTATGTTTCATTACCCTCTGGAGCTTAATCGCCAAGAAAGTCGGGATACAAAGAACCCTGTAATAACTTTTGAAAGGGGTGAGGTCATGGCTTGTATTACAGGGCTATCCATTAATAAAGCATTGGGCCCAGATGGGATTCCTCCAGACTTATTCAAGTTGGACCCCCCATTCTGGCAGTATTTAATGCAGTGGCAAAGAAAGGCTGTCCCCAGTCTTGGGCCTCTTCCACCATAGTCCCTGTCTTCAAGAAGGGCAATAGAAACAGTACCCACTGTTACAGACCGATCTCGACCATTGATTCAGTGGTTAAAGTGGTAGGACGTCTTCTATTACAAAGACTATCAACATGAGCAGAGGAGCATGAGATTATGTCGTATGTCCAGTATGGATTCCGGCAGGGACGTTCTACTGTTGCTCAGTGTCTTAATTTATCTATGATACTGAGCAAATATACTGTTGCTCGCCCTGGAACTATCCATCTTGCCTTCATGGATTTGTCATCCGAGTTTGACTGTGTCAATAGGGTCAAACTGTGGCAGTCCATGAGGGCAATGGGGGTGGAGAACAGTATTGTTAATTTTCTCGAGGACCTGCATAAAACAACTGAAGCTAACATCAGGTTCTCACAGGATTTGCAGGTCACTAGAGACCTTGAGATTAAGAGGGGAGTCCGACAAGGATGCATTCTGGTGCCTTTTTTATTTAATTTTTAAATAAATGATTGAGATAGTGTATTAAGAGCAACTGGAGTTGATTACCCCTGTATAGGGCGGCGTGGCATCCCCATCCTGCTATATGCGGACAACGCCGTCCTCATATCCAGGACTGAATTGGGTCTGCAATCATAAAATTTTAACTACATTCTCTAGATTCATGAGTGATCGAGACTTGGCAATTAACAATTCCAAGTCCTACGTCATGAAAATGGGGCAACAATCGAAAAAGAGTTTTCAATTTAGTTTTGGCCCTGCTAAGATTCCCCGTACAAATGTATTTTCCTACTTTGGGGTTCTTTTTGACGATGAACTTAAATGGGGTCCTCTAATTTTGAGGAAAAAGGGGGGATCTGGCTCAGGTAAACACAGCAATTTTAAATGTTGCCTCTAAAATAGGGAAGAAACCAACAGGAGCTTTGTTGCAAGTTTATCAAGCCAAAAGCTTGGCCATAGCTACCTACGGTAGTGAAACTTTGGGATATACTGCCGCAGATTCCCTTCAGGTAGTGGAAATTGATTTTCTGAAATGTCTACTATGTGTTCCCCGTGAAACCTCTAACCTAGCGGTCCACGAGGAACTGGGGGTCCCCTATCTAAGTGATGATATTGCTCTGCGACCCCTGATTTTTTGGCTAAAGTGCTGGCTGAATACAGATTTAACTCTCAATCATCTGAATCTAAGAGAGTGTATGTCCCTCAACAATTCATCCCGTATTCCCTGGCTTTGGTGTATTAAAAGTGGGTTTGAAGGGATAGGGCGTGGTGATCTGTTTTATAAACCTGATGTTATTGTCAAGAAGGATGTGGAATTAACTAAGATAGACTTCCTGACCTTAAGGAAAGTGGACGGGGAAGCCGAGGAAGGGCTGAAACCTAGTGTTCGTATGTTTTTAATGCTTAAAAATACTCCGATAACGGACCCTTATCTTATGGGGTCCTTGTCAACACACAAGAAGTTTTTATTAAACAGGTTTTGGATGAATCTCTTCCACCTTTTGCTAGCCAGACCTAAGGGTTATAGTAGAGGTCAAGTGCTAGCTCCCTGCAGCTGCAACGAACAGTCTCCGCAGGATCTGCTGCACTTCTTGTTTTTATGCAAACTGTATGAAACCCCCCCATAGGCACTTTCTGGTCCCAATTTTAAAAAGAATGACTTTTAGACAGTCTCGACCTGCCCTTATGTATTTTCAACTGTTGAAAGAGGACTGCATTTTTTTTATAGTAGGGTTTTTTAAAGCTTCTGTGAAATCTAGGACCTGTATGGATGTGTAGAGTCTGTTGATCTAGGCATGTTTATTCGTTTAGCTGATGTAGCTTGTGGCATAGGATAACTTTTAAATCATGTTTTAACATATAACTGTTTTTATGTACTTGTATTTGTGCAACTTTTATGGTTTTCTGACCAAAAACCGAATAAAGTTTATTTGAATTGAATTGAGTGCTATGTCAATGAAAAGCGTATTGTAAAATTCAAAAATAAGCGTTCCAGAGACAGGGCCATTAAGGCTATCAAATGCAGAGCAGTACAGAGAATGTGCAATCAGGAAGTTATTTTAAGTCCCAAATGAGCAGCAAAATCAGGAAAAGGGTAGACAGCATCTCTAGTAGCATTAAGGAAAACTCAAATATCTCTGGCTCACCCCCAAATCAAGGGGTTCTTATACACAATTCTTGCACACAAAATTTAACAAACTACAAAATCTTCATGGTATGATCAAAAGTGTTTATTTAGCAAATCGAAATATAACTAAAATGCATGTCATTACCTTTAGCGCATAAGCACCATCCCAATTCTGCATATTATTATTCAACACATCCTATGCTAATGCCATCCGGCGATATACTAACAAATATGAAACATTTAACAATAGGACTTTCAATTGCTGAATAAACTAGTGAAGTCACAATGGTAGGGCTTTCAGAGTGATACATGTACTAAGGAACAAGAAGAGTTCATCGAAAGCAATGTAAGCGTAATAGTGGAAATAACCCATGTCACCTTGACTTGCCTGTGCTCTGTGAAGCCTGTGGGTAGAAAATGCATGAGTGAGTGACATGAATAGTATCCATCTTATCCAAGATGGCGTTTCACATAGAAATTTGTCATAATTACAACATATTAATAGATCTGTTTATACCCATCTTAGGGAATGTATTTCAATTGCAACATTATCAAATCAGTATTTGTAGGTAAATTCATAAGTAGTAAACACATTAGTCAATATATTTAATGCACAAAAAACAGAATATCCCAAAACAATCTTACACTACTACCACAGGACTAAACATGTCTTGAGGGAACCACTCCGGGATCAGAACAAACACAGGAAAGTCCCGCTCCTGGCTGCATGGATTGCAAAATCTAACTAGCTGGAAAGACCTTGCCGGGGTCAAAAGAGGCGTTGTCTCCCAGTCTCAACCAGTGACGTAGCCTGTGTGTCATGGGCCCTAGTGAAAGGAAGGAAGATGGCCCCCAGGAAGCAGTCTGGATTATACAGCTATAATCAGGGTTCACTTCAGTGTTCCCCCAAGACCTCTACCAGAGCCACTGTACCTGCTTTACAAATGGAAGCTACGCCCCCTGTTAACAACCTCACACCTCTCTTAGCACTACTTTTCTGGTGCACCGCCTCTTGCAATAACTGGCCAAAACAAGACTACCTTTGTAGTCTGTGTTCTGCTGATGCAGGACTTGAGGGGCAAAATATTTAGCAGGTGTGCATTGGAGAGGTGTACAACCTCAGGCATGCAGGCACATGCAGACACCGGCTCAGCAATCAATATAATTCATTTGTTTCTTCAGATTTTTACTCGCTGTGAACTTCAAGGTATTACCCTGTGCAAATCACACAATGTACAATAAAAGTGTGTCTGACCCAGTGTTCAATGCTCATGCACAGCATGGAAGAGATTAAGCGATTTGGCCAGAATCACAGGGTGTCTGTTGAACCGTTGCTGGGTTCTGGCCGTTTTTTCATCAGTCGGCAGTCCTTTGAAGATATATGTCTGTCTATGTCATTGTCACTGAACACCACCTTTTCTGCGTGTTACAGATCATCCCTAACCCCCGACAGCCCTGGAGTAATTAGTTCTGGGCGGTTCACGCACAGCAAGCAATTCTGTTACTACACCGGCCAGAAATATTACACAAATCATAAGGTCCTCATTTATGAAAAGTATTGCATTGCTGCGATAAAACAGCGATGCAACACTTTTCTCTGTAGCCTCCTTGTGATACCGTATTTACTGTGTGGTGCTCCATTTACAAGGATTGACAGAGGCTTCGGAAATTCCGAAGTGTTTGTTGGCGCAAAACTCCTGCATTGCTGGAGTTGTGTCAGAAGCATGACGCAACTCCAGCAATACAATGGGGAAGCCTATACCCTTCCAGAGCTTTCCATACTCTGTGTTGCGACACAGTACTGTGTCGCCTGCCATGTGTGAGTGTGTCGCGCAATCATGAAGTCTGCGGGCAGATTAGGTCGAATACTCTTGGGGCCTCATTTATGAAAAGTGACGCATCGCTGGGTGAAAACAACGATGCGTCACTTTTCATTGCGCCCTCCTTGTGACACCAATGATGCGTCATATTTACAGTATGACGCATCATGTCGCAAGGAGTTAGAGACGTCTGTATTTCTGACGTGTCTGTAGGCGCAAAAGTGGCGCATTGCTGAAGTGTGTCACAAAAGTGATGCAACTCCAGCAGTGTGTCCTTTCACATGGGGCAAGGCATGATAGCCAGAAACCGGTCCTAGGATGCTGGATCCCTGTCCAGGGAAGACATGGCTTGGCAGTTCGGGCTGGACTGTTCCCATGAGGCACAGGGTCAAGGCTGATTTGCATATGGCCATGTCTAAAGTGGGGTGGTGTGGTGAGCAGAAAAACGATGGATTTAGGCCCAGATCTCTGTACTGGGGTGAATGTATGACATTGTTCTGCATTTTGTCCATCAACTGTTGTTTTTACATTCATCATTGGGCAAGGACATCGTCAGGCCGACACTGCAATACCCGTCAGGCACCCGCGAGGTGGCTCTTTGCTGGAGGTCTTTTTGCATAGGCAGTATGATTAATGGGGGTGAGAGGATGGTGATTTTTTTAGAGTGTGAAAGAGTTTTAACAGCAGTGATTTAAAATAGGTATAGTGCTGCTCATTGTTAATTAACTTTATTGATTGAATTCACTACCCTAGTTAAAAATTTGGTGCTTATGCAGTCAGATCCAGCGGCGATTCTTAAGGACCAAGAACAGCTAACTACACTACAAAAGGACTCGATTACTTTTTCTATATGTAGTGTCATAGTAATCGCTCACATTTCAGGTCAGAATAAATCATTAATTGGACCTTAACCTGGATCGTAATCTGGAACTCAAAGGGCAACCATAACTTAGTCAAACAGGCTTTAGGATACATATATCAGTTAATCCTCTGAAAAATGTTTGCATGCCCATACAAAGTGCTTATATTGCATGTCCCATGGTAATTCAACACACATACCCATATTAATTTTCATACAGAGAATTGTAAAATAAGTTTTCATATTAAAATATCAACAGCATCTATTGATTAAAATCGGGTATCACCGTGATGTTTGTGTATAGCATGTAACAAGCAGACTATCACTTACCCGAAAGTGTGTAACTAATGGCTCCTTCAGGTTTAGGGCAGAGTAGAATGCATAATAGCGTCCTACAAATGAATAAGAGTATCAAGAGGAAAATCAGTAGAGTCGGAGTCAGCCTACCAATTGGTAGAACACGATTGACGTTCGGTTGTCGGTTCTACTTACTTGCACAAGGATGAGCTTCCTCCTTTAGACCTACCCCGACTCTGCTCGCCTCGGTGGAAGGCGGTCATGGAAGGAGGGCGGTCTATAATGGAGATGTGGCGTGCCTTTGTTCAAGCGCCGTGCCATGTGGAAACTAAAGTGCTGACCTAACCCGCCATATTAAAGTAAAAACTGGCTCCCGGCAGGTGATGAAAAATCAGTTCCCGGTGCAGGTATTGAGCTATTCTGTGGGTATTTTATTCTAAAGGTTGTCCCTAATAATGTCAGTCGTAATATTCCGGAGGTGACCACGGCCACTATATTATGTTTACGATCAGATGGAAACCGACACAGTCCATTATCTGACCTTGTGGTTAGTGGATACGGGCAAGTATACTCAGCTAGATATGTAAAGATCAATGGTTCATATTCAATCATTGGAAAGAGCCATGTGGCTTCTGATGGTTATTTAGATAGTCGGGATCATATAAATACATGGTATATTAAGTTACTAAGCTTGTTTTCTGAAGTATAATATTATAAGGCCTCATTTGTGCGAGGCATTAGTCCCGTCCCCGTGTATGTTCGCTCTCTGTGACATAGTCGAACTATAAATGTTCGCATGTTCCGTCAAGCCTCTATTAGTTGTTCTTAGAATCATAACATTGATAATCTTTGTTAACCCCTTTGTCTAAATGTGTAATTATTTGTTAAATTCACCCCATGGATTGTCGACTTTCATTCCCTCCTTATGTGTGGATAAATGGAAAACCCACTGTTGTTCCTTCCTAAAGAGGCCATCTTGCCTCATAGAGTAATATATTTCCAGAACCGTCCATTTGAGTTCCTCTGGGTTATGTCCAGCTGTGAGGCAATGCGTAGTCATTTTAGTGTTAGATTTTTTGCATCTACTGCTACTTTGGTGTTCTGTCATTCTTACTTTGACTGCTCTTGTTGTCATTCCTATGTACCGCATACGGCACAGACAGGTGATCATGTAAATGCAATTGCGTGAGTTGCAGTTGGTGTTCTTCTTTTGTGTCCATGTCAGGGTGCTACTTAACTGAATAGCTTTGTGACCTCAATAGAGGCACATACATTGCAGTGTCGGCATGGGTAGTGTCCCGTGACAGATGGTAAGTCCCATAGTGGTTTCTGTGTGCAAACTTGTCCCCTCCTTGGTCTTGTGTGTACAAGAATGTCTTTCAGGTTGGCAAAGCTTTTGTATGCAAACCTAAGGGGCGGCAAAGAAAGATTCCCTGTTTATAGTATCTTCCAATGCTTTTTAATCATATTTTTGTATGGTATTGGATTCTGGAGGGAAAGTGGTGGCACAGGTCTGAACATCCGATTTGGGTCTCCTATGTGGTTCTAGAAGAGCTTCTCTATTGTTATTGCTCACTCATTTTTGTGCTGTTCTTATGCACTTGCTCAGCTATTGACTATTTGTCAGATAACCTCCCAACTTGTTTGCTTGTTCCTTATAGTCTCCAACTTCACTACAGATACGACGTAGTGTGAGGACACTTGCTCCTATTGGAGCACTCTACCCGTAGAGGAACCTTAGCATCTCTTCTTCTACACCCTCTTTTTCTTTTTCTCTACAGGAACAGCTCAACCCCCATTTTTTGATATAGATTATCAATAACCTGCAATGACTGGTCACAACCCTCACTACACCACAGAAAAATACGTCATGTGACATGTCAGTCCAGATGAAGCTGCTGTAGGCACTACAATAGTATGCCAATGGCTACATCCGGAGGGTCACCAAACAGGCAGCTTCCCATCCAAATCACCCATGTGCAGCGTCATGGGCTCTCAAAGGGGTTGTGTGATATAATATCAATGTAAAAAACATTGATGGACAAAATTTCAAAAACAATACAGAATACCAAAATATTGACTGCCATACCTACACAGGTAAGTACAAAAAGATTGAATAAAAATATTAATGTTAAAAATATAGATGTACAAAATATTGATTTTAAAATATATATAAAATAAAATAATATATATTACATATTAATATTAATTTTTACAAAGAAATTACATGAATATACAGTTTTACAAAATATTACAAATAAACTTAATTAAAAAAGAAACATACAAACATAATAACTTATACATATATATATAAAATTTATTTTAAAACTTCAAAATTATATAAAAATAATATATATATAGATCAAAAAAAAAAAAAATATATATATATATATATATACTTGCACTTCGTGCCGGTAATCCAGAGCTCCAGTGGCGCGGCCGTCCCTTCCACAAAACCGGCGTTTTTTGACAATATGGCAGCAAACTTCCTGTCTACCCTCCAGGGTTCAGAAAGGGTCGGGACGCTCCAGGATGCTCAAAGTTACTTTATTTCAACAACAGTTACAAAGGCCGACGCGTTTCGCCGTAAGGCTTGATCACGGTAACGTTTTCACTAAACAAATCCCTTTACATACACCCAGTGGTTACAATAGACATAGGACTGGTCAGTTCAGCAACACAGATTACGCCGCCATCTTGTAATGGCTATGAAGTCACAGTAATACTTATTGCGCTATTTTTGTCATTTGGCGTGGAGACTGCAAAAGTGCTAGTGAATTTATTCAAGCGTTAAATGTAAATGATCTGAATATCGAACTAACTTCCCAGATAAGCGCTGAGTCCATAATATTCTTGGATGTTGAAGTACAGGTGCAGGGTGATCAGCTGAAAACTAAACTTCATAGCAAAGCAACGGCAGGGAACAGTTTGCTATGTGCTGCAAGCTCACCCCCTTTTAGCCTTGTTCAAAGTATCCCTTATGGAGAACTGATTCGTGCTAAAAGAAATTGTAGCACAAATGAAGAATTTGATAGGGAGAAAAAGACTATGTGTGAGAGATTCAGACAAAGAGGATATGCCCAAAAAATAATCAAGAGAGCAGTAAATAAGGTAGATGAGTTGGACAGAGCAGCGCTATTAAATCCCAAAATAAGAGATGAGAAGAATGAAGACAAAATCAGGTTCATCACAACATATTCCAGTCAAGCTTTTCAGGTACGCAAAATCTTAAAAGATAATTGGCACATATTAAAAACTGATGCCACACTGGACAAATGCCTGCACAAAACCCCCCAAATAACATTCAGAAGAGGGGTGTCACTGAAAGATGAACTGAGTCGTAATCTGACGATTAAGTCTACCAAGGAACCTAGCAGGGCTATGGCAGGGTTTTCTTGCTGCATGCATTGCAAAGCTTGTGCATACAGCAAAAATTGTTCTAAGATCAAAATTCCCAACAGGATAGGGATTTTGAGATAAGAGGAAACTTTGACTGTAACACTGAGATGTGTGTTTACTGTTTAATCTGCCCGTGCAACAAATTATACATTGGTAGTACTAAGAAAAAGGCAGAATTGAGAGTTTTGGAGCATAAACGAGCAATTAGGAACAACAATGAATTGTATCCAGTAGCTCGCCACTTCAAGAGTTGCCATAATCAGAATGACAAACTCCTGGCATTTGTAGTTCTGGATGCAATCAAACCTCAATTAAGGGGAGGTGACAGAGAACATCAGCTATGAGTATTAGAGTCTAAATACATTATAGATTTCGAAACTCTGATACCTGTAGGCCTGAACTCCAGTGAAGAATTGGCAGTCCATCTGTGATAAGTACTGTGGCGTAGAGTAACAGACTTCTTGTATATAAAATGTGGAGAACAGATTGTTTTTAAGTGTACATAAATTTGTGTACTTTTAATCTTTTGCAATTATATGTGAGCACTATTTTCATTTTTTGTATTGTTTATTAGGACTATGCAGTTTGTCGAATGACTATGAATTGATTACAACCGCCTATCAAGACTGTCAATGAATTGCCCACTGGGGCGGGATCATGAGCACAAATATGAAAAGTTGTGTATATAAACTGTTATTTTGCCCACTGGGGCGAGAATGCAGAGCGCTATAAGTATTACTGTGACTTCATAGCCATTACAAGATGGCGGCGTAATCTGTGTTGCTGAACTGACCAGTCCTATGTCTATTGTAACCACTGGGTGTATGTAAAGGGATTTGTTTAGTGCAAACGTTACCGTGATCAAGCCTTACGGCGAAACGCATCGGCCTTTGTAACTGTTGTTGAAATAAAGTAACTTTCTGAACCCTGGAGGATAGACAGGAAGTTTGCTGCCATATATATATGTATATATATATATATATATATATATATATATTATATATATATATATATATATATATATATATA
This sequence comes from Lissotriton vulgaris, assembly GCF_964263255.1. Classification (NCBI taxonomy): domain Eukaryota; kingdom Metazoa; phylum Chordata; class Amphibia; order Caudata; family Salamandridae; genus Lissotriton; species Lissotriton vulgaris. Next base: position 435,509,306 of record NC_141693.1, read on the forward strand.
TATATATATATATATATATTACCTACTGGCTATCGCCAGTAGGTATATATAGTTAGGATTAATTCCCTATGGGATTTCTGAAAATTCTATGTCTAATAACTTTGGCGTTTGTGGACGGAATCGCCTGAAATTTTCAGGAAAATGGCACACTTTGTTTCTGAGCAGCCCCTGAAAATTTGGTGGGGTTTCGTCAAGGGGGGGCTGAGAAAAAAGGGGGGTCCCAAAACGCGTTTTTTACATTGAGTTTTTCATAGGGCGGTTGGACTCACTTTTAGCTTGAACGGCTGAATGGATTTGCACGAAACTTGGCAAAATTGTAGGGACTGTTAGCCCGATGTGCCTTTGCTAGGTCTCAATATATGTGCTTCAGTGGATTTTGAGAAATTAACGTTTAAATCAAGATATATATCTGTAACAGCGCTCCGGGCAGCGATCCGGTCCGCTTACTTTTCGCGTTTCGGAACTTTGCGCGCAGAAAGCTGATTGGCTCTCCGGTGTCTGTCAACATTCTAAACAGTCCGGAGCGGCCGCCATCTTGTCTCTCGGTAGGATCGAGAGAGAAGAAGAGGTGAAAAACGAAAGGGGAATTTAATGAAAGGGGGCAAGGTATCCCCCTCTTGACCCCCTAGGAATGTTGTTGGGGTTATTAAAGGGTCCCGTGGGGAAAAGAAAAAAAAAAATAATTTTTCACGGTAGAAGCGCTTCACGGGCCGCGAACTGGGCCGCAAACTGGTAGCGAAACGGGTATTCGCCATTTTGTGCTTCGTTAATTAAATTACTAGGTATAAGGGGGTGCGGGAGACGTATCCTAATCCCCTATGTTTCCTGAGGGTGGCTGAGGAGGCTGATATATGTTGATACATCTCTTCCAGCGGCTGTGCGTGAGCTTTTTTTTTTTTTGCTGCGTGACAGTCCGGAGCGGCCGCCATCTTGTCTCTCGGTAGGATCGAGAGAGAAGAAGAGGTGAAAAACGAAAGGGGAATTTAATGAAAGGGGGCAAGGTATCCCCCTCTTGACCCCCTAGGAATGTTGTTGGGGTTATTAAAGGGTCCCGTGGGGAAAAGAAAAAAAAAATGATTTTTCACGGTAGAAGCGCTTCACGGGCCGCGAACTGGGCCGCAAACTGGTAGCGAAACGGGAATTCGCCATTTTGTGCTTCGTTAATTAAATTACTAGGTATAAGGGGGTGCGGGAGACGTATCCTAACCCCCTATGTTTCCTGAGGGTGGCTGAGGAGGCTGATATATGTTGATACATCTCTTCCAGCGGCTGCGCCATCTTGCCTTTTTTCCAATGCCACAATTTTGTCGTGCACGGCAGCCATTTTAGATGCCAGGCTGGTCCCAGGCTATCACCTACCCCTGCGGATGTAGTTTATGGCCCCAGCTGTAGAGAATTCAGACATGCCAACCCTCCCGATTCAGGCGTGTGACTACTGATTTCAGTGCTAGTCTCCCGCCTCCCGATTTCTGCAAGCAAAAACCCGGGGGCATATTACGAACAACTAGCGATAATTTTTGTCTCTAACTTGTTTAGAGACAAAAATTATCGCCGCACATCGGCGATTTTTATCGCAGATAAACCTTGCTATTATCGCAGAAAAGTCAGCGATATTCATGTATTATCGAGCAAATGCTCTTAGCCATGTTATCCACCTCCCATTAGATAACATGGCTAAGAACTGCTCAGGGCAGGTGTTAGATTTTGGAGATATTCGCGCTTAGCGCGAATATCTCCAAAAGTTGGTAATAGAAGATAGCGATGTTAGGGACTGTTTCCAGTCGCTAACATCTTGGCACGCCACTTTGCATGTCATTAGTGATAAGTATCACTGACATGCAAAGCGGGGCCCAAGATGGTCGCTATCTCCTTTTAGCTGTCACTAACTGGTGTTAGCGACAGCTTGGTAATAGGGAGATAATTTTATCTCCGCTTTCATGGCTTTTAAAGCCAAAAAAAGCGGAGATAAACCCCCTTGATAATATGCCCCACGATTCCTTGGGGGTTTCAGCTGACAGGGCTTGGTATTGTGTTACATGGTAATTTTTCCAGGAAACGTCAGAGGGTCGATGCAGGGGTTCTAGAAGAGGTGATAAACCATTTAAGCCTCATGAACAAGCGCATGGTCTTTTAAAGATTTGTGAAGTACTCGGGGCGGCGGTGTGTGTGTGCCCTCTTTCAGGAGCGGGCGGGGGGGCACTGCCAGCAACTTGCCAGGTCAGGTAGTGTTCAACACGTGCATCACCCTTTCTCTGCCTGCTATTGCGCTCCATGCTTCGGAAAGGTAAGAAAAAGAACGTGCATTTGAGTTTGAAATGTCCGATCCTGCAGCAGCACACTTCCAAAGCCCACACATGACAATAACCCGATTCAAGGCCCCATTCACCCGTTTTAAAAAAAATAGATAACACTCCAACAAAGTAAGATTATAAAACTTTATTAACTATTAACTTTAACGAACGGAACAAAAACTAAAAACATTTAAACATTTTTCAACACAAAAAGCAACAATGGTTAGAAGCTGTCTTTTGTGCGAATAGTCCCAAGGCAGCACAACGTGCAGAGTTCTGGACGGCACCCAGGTGATGTCGCCTGGGTGCCGCACTGGTTTAGGGATCCTACAATGCAGCACAGAAAAACAGCGTGGGGCGTCCCGGGTGGTGCGGGGGGAGGCCTCGTCAGTAGCGGTCTGTTGTGCGAATAGTCCCAAGGCAGCAGAACGCGTTGAGATGTTGATGGGACTGTGTCCAGTGTCACATGGCTGACACAACATGTACGACAGGCACCCAGGTGATGTCCAGTACACTGCCGCACTGGTTTTGGTATCCTACAATGCTGCTCCGAAAATTGGCGTGCGGCGGCCCGGGGGTGGGGGAGGCGGCGTGAACGGGCCTCCCCAGGTGGCGGCCATCTAGCTGAGTTGCGCCCGCTCTTGCGGCTACAGCGTCTCGCTCACCATGTTGTTGAGTTGCTCCCACTCTTGCAGTGCAGCGATAGGCGGCTGCCACATGGCTGTCAAAATGGCGGACGGCTCCTCGGTTTTGGGCCTGGTCCACTGAAATGGCCCTGGGACACCTTGGAACTCGGACGCTTGCCTGCTAGGGCTTGGGCTGCATTCTCGAAAAGCGTCCCTTCAGCCGTGAAGATTCTACAAAAGTCTTGGGGGCCCCCGACTCCCGTAGGCTTCCGGTGTGGAGCGGCTGCCATGATTGCTCGCGGAATGACCACGACGGAGCCACGAGATGGTGGTGCTCTCATGCTGACGCCAGCTTCAGTCTGAATGATCCAGAAACAAGGTGGGGCTTTCATCGTTTGGGAAAAAAAATGTTCTAAACCAATGAAAAGTGTTAGTTTTAGGTCATATGACCAAGCCTTCCATCTTTAGGAAACCAAAAGTAAAATGAACCAATGAAAAGTTTTATAAACAAGTCACATGACCTGTTATGCGGCATAGGGCTACAAAAAGCGTAGAAAATCCGTTGGCACGTGAGGCGGCGTCAGTAGCGGACCGATGTGCGAATAGGCCGAAGGCAGCACAACGGGCCGAGATCCGGATGGTACCGAGGTGGTGTCCAGCAAATTGCCGCACTGGTGTGGCCATCCTACAATGCTGCGCCGAAAGACGGCGTGTCCAGCTGAGTTGCGGTCACTGTTGCGGTACAGTGACTCGAACGCGCCGAGATCCAGATGGCACCGAGGTGGTGTCCAGCAAATTGCCGCACTGGTGTGGCCATCCTACAATGCTGCGCCGAAAGACGGCGTGTCCAGCTGAGTTGCGGTCACTGTTGCGGTACAGTGAGTCGAACGCGCTGAGATCTGGATGGCCCCGATGTTGTGTCCAGCAAGTTGCCGCACTGGTGTGGCCATCCTACAATGCTGCGCCGAAAGTCGGCGTGGGGTGCCCCGTTGGCTTATGAGGTGATGTCAGTAGCGGACCGATGTGTGAATAGGTCGGAACCAGCACAAGGCGCCAAGATCCGAATGGCAAGTCCTGGATGTTGAGTGCCTCAGTTGAGAGTTCTGAGCAGTGCTTGTAAGACTGTCTGAAGCTTATTTGCACCTGCTGCAGCTTCACTATTGCCCTGGTGTGGCCAAAGGTCGCATATGACATAGGCGGCCGGCTCCCGAGGTCCGGCGGAACTTTTTGCCTTTTCCTTTCTGCTTCTTGTCCTACAATCCGTTTCATCTGTAGACACGACCAGGTCCCTAAATGTGTGCAGGGGGACGCTATTGATTGAATGAAAATGTCGGCTTGACACAAAGCTGACTCAAGCGTTACTGTTGATGCTATACAGACAAAAATTGATTTTCAGTTTGTACATTCTTCAGGTTTTTTTTTTCCATCCAAGTCTGATTGAGAGTTTGTAGATTTTCCACATACTACTCTTCAACATTCTTCCTAAATGTAACAATGTGAAACTCACTAGGAGAACGGCTGTTTCTGTTTCCTTTCAAAATGCTGCCAACAATATTTTCTGAATGGAAGACACCATCTTGTAGCATAAAGGGCCGAAAGGGGTTCTGGTCTGGCCGATGGTTGGTGGAGACATTTTGACTATATCTTGGACCTGCCCGGCCTCGCCCAAAATGGCGCCGGTATAAATGGGACTCGTAACTCCTTGCCCGCAAATGTATATCTAGAAAATGTTATTGTAAGTGGCCCTGTCGTATTTTAATTACAAAATGTATGTCTACCGATTCCGCAACTGTTAGACACCTTAGTTCTTGCAACCTAATGGCCCGCTCGTTACGTTCCTCTACAGTGTAAATGTCTCCTCATCATATACGATTTCAGTTTGCTCCGTGGCCGGCCCACGTGGTTATAGGCCCGTATTTGTATACTGACATTTTCACAATAAAGGTTTTTAAAACAAAACACGGTAGTAGTATTTACATTGGTAAAGTTTTTACTTTTAGTCACTGTTTTCGAATCAGTAAAAGGCAAGTGAAATAAAGCAGTCCAATTACATGACGGATAAAAGGTATAATATGTAGGAACGCAGTAAAGATAAATGGTCAAGGGCAGTTGTGTTTTTCATGTCTGCAACATAAAGTGATCGATAAGAATCTGATAATCAGGCGTATCGGCGACTAAGACAGCAGGCCGAATCTCTTTTACTCAACGGCTCCGTCATGGAAGGAAGAAACGCCCTTTTTCTCGAAAAAGGAATATATTTTACTTGCAAGACAGTTGTAAATTTTCCGGGAAAGTACATTAGCCTGGAATATTATAACATATGTTTGAAAAAAAAATATTGTTCGAAAACAATAAAAAGCGTAATTTTTAGGTCATATGACCAAGCTTTTCATCATTAAATTAACAAAAGTAAAATGAACCAATGAAAAGTTTTATTAACAAGTCACATGACCTGTTATGCTTACGTTACGCGCTGCGCGCCGCGCCTCGGATCACTTCCGGGTGCGCTAACGCGGCGTGTCATATAACGCATTACGCGACAACGTAGGTCAAGAATATAGTCAAAATGTCTCCACCAACCAGCGTTCAGAACACAACCCCTTTCAGCAGTCCAAAAAGTTCTGTTAAATGACAACAGAGGGGACAGGCAACAAGAACCATCAGTCAAAGAGGGGAGGGCAAGTTCTTCTCTTCCGGGTCATGTTGGGGCGCTACCGGAACTGATCGAATTGGTAGTCTACAGTGTTTCTGGATGTTTCAGACTAAAGCTGGCGTCAGCATGAGACCACTACCATCTCGTAGCTCCGTCGTGGCCATTCCACGAGCAATCATGGCAGCCGCTCCCCACCAGAAGCCTGCGGGAGTCGGAGGCCCCCAAGACTTTTGTAGAATCTTCACGGCTGAGGGGACGCTTTTCGAGAATGGGACCCAAGCCCTATCAGGGAAGCGTCCGAGTTCCAAGGTGTCCCAGGGCCATTTTAGTGGACCAGGCCCAAAACTGAAGAGCCGGCCGCCATTTTGAGAGTCCTGTGGCAGCCGCCTATCGCTGCACCGCAAGAGTGGGCGCAACTCAACTACATGATGAGCGAGACGCTGTAGTCGCAAGAGCGGGCGGTAAACAGCTGAATGGCGGAAGAGGCACAGTGTAGCAAAAGCGGGCGGAATGGCAACTGAAACGGTAAAGGGGCGCCCCACTACAGCGTGTCTTCAGGTCAAACGGATAGTGGGACAAGCCATCGTTCTACAAAGTCAACCAAACTTGGATTGAAAAATCTAGAAAAGTGTACAAACTGAAAACCAGTTTTGGTCTGCATAGCATCAGTAGCAACGCTTGAGTCAGCTTTGTGTCAAGCCGCCATTTTGATTCAACAAAGCACAGGCATTGAAAAAGGCTCAAAGTCAGAACTCTGAACTATGGCACCCAACATCCAGGAGCTTGCCATCCGGATCTTGGAGCCTTGTGCTGCTTTCGATCTATTCACACATCGGTCCACTACTGACATCATCTTATAAACCAACGTTATGTAAATAGTTTTTTAATAAAATGTTTTACCCTGTTTCTTTGCTGGTGTGTTGTCTATATTTTTAATATTTGCATAAGGGTTTGTCGTTATTTTGGGCGGGATGGGTGATGGATCCGAGCTGTCTTGCAGCCCTCATGGTGTGGAGCTCAGTTCATCTCACTATTTTCGTATTTCTCATGAAGGGTTGTTCCTAATATTTCTATTTTAGCGAAGTCAAAAAGAGATCCAATTAGTGGCCTACTGATTTTGCTCGATTACTTTTATTTTTTTACACGATTTTTCACTATCTGCAAAGACTAAACAGAGTATTGCGACTTTGTGCTTGTTTGTAAATAGAGAATGATCCAAAGAGAACCAATTCTAAAACAGTAAATGCTTGGATAACAATCAATCAAACGGAGAGACAAGCAGGCACGACGGATTAGAACGGGGGTAAAGCCCTGCGTTAACTACCCTTCAGTATCTGCAAAGAGAGAGTACTACTAAGACAAAAGAGGGGAGGGGGGGGGTGCAGCGTTCAAAGCACATCAGCGTGCATAAATACGAAAATGTTTTTATCTATCACGTACTTGACATTTTAAAGCTTTTCATATTTGCTATTAAAAAACCAATGAAATTCACAGAAAAAACCATAGGTTATAGTGGATATATAGTTAGGAATTTGCATTTACAAAACCTTGAAAATTCAATGAAAAAACCATTGGTTTTAGGCCATATATAGTTAGGGATTTGCATTTACAAAACCTTATTTTACTCGCATAAAACCATTGAAATTCCATATATAGTTATAAGCGCTAACTATATATCGCGCACCCGCAATCCACTGCTGATGATGTCACATATTACATCATTCATGACATGGTTAGTGACATCACTGATGACATCACTGATGACATCTCAAATGACATCACTGATGACATCACTGATGACATCATCCAGTGACTGTATGTTTCTGTAAAGTTAAAATATCTCTTACATATTGAAGAATGAGTGGATATATAAGTGTCTGGATGAAGGATTTAGTAGGTGCATGACTGACTGTATGAGTGAGTGATTAAATGTGTCTCACTGAGTGCATGGGTTAGTGACTAAACTGTCTTAATTTGTGCATCATTATGTCTGTTGTTCTATAAACTGTTGCATGTGTTGATAAGTAGCTATATGAGTAACTATATGTCAAAATTTCACCATCAGTCACAACCCTACTATTCTTCCAAAAACAACACCTTTCTAATCACGTCTCCTCATATCCTAGTTTAATTAGTCAAACTAACCATCTGACAAGCTACCAGAAAAGTGATGTAGCGGAAAGCTGGGCAAGATTTATTTTCACACTACCAATTTACAATCCTAATCATTTTCAATCACTGGTCCTTCAATTAATCTTTTATGTGAACTAATAGGGACTTGGACATTCAGACGTGAGGCAATTCGTTATGAGGACATGGAATAAGAAATGCCAAAAACCATGCTAATTTCCATCACCAATTCACCATTATTATCAACATTTATAATACAATAAAACATGGAAATCCACTCCACAAATTACTCAAATACGATAAAGTTTGCTCATGTAAATCATTTATCTAAAACCTCAATTTGAATGGTCAGGAATCATGAAATCGCATTTCGAATTAAATCTGATTTAATAACAGTCGATTGGTATATTAGCCGCACAATGCCATACAGATTCAAATAAAGAAAAAACATTGCTGGTTGCCTAGGGTAAGAAAGAGAGAGAGAGAACTATTGGAAAAATCGAGATTCAGCATTTAGATTATACAAACCAAGTAAATGCAGAGTAGAAGCACAACGTGCCACAGGAAAGAGTCAGTAAACCCTTCAGACAAAAGGTTATCACCTGCACAATTTACCAGTCAGCAAATTGCAGGTTCAAGTCAGTTCAGGATAATTCAGTTCAAACAGGTTTGGCATAAAAGAGAAATCAGAGTTCAGTCCGACAGCATGCCTGGCAGGAAAATAGAAAATTACAGCCAACCCAACTCCTCCTCCAAGGGGAAATTATACTTCCATATGTTTTAGTTTACGGCCACAAAGTATCCGTTTTGGTCATCCCATATGATTTCCATTGGTCATCCACAGTATGCTGTTCATGGTGTGATCAATACCCCACTAAAAAATCTGGACGCATTAAGTAATCCTTTTGGAAAATCATGAAATTAAATAATGTAATATTTCCATCCTTTTCTTGAAAGTAAGAAGATTCACTCTCTTCACTGTCTGTCCGTTCCCAGATGCTCTCTCTGGGTTTGCAATTTTATTGATACATTTCTGTCAAAAGTGTTGCTGAATAAAAAGAGAGTTCTTAGTTTTAGCGTACAAAAATGAAACTTCACAAAAAGTTCTCACAGTGTCCAAAATGACTATTTCAGCTTGATTCTGACTTACTAACAAGAAAAGAAAATATTTGTGGCCAACATGAACATTCGCTGAATCAGTACCACGCTATGATTAACATAAAACACATATTAATATAAGTCTTTACATTGTTTAGTTAAATCAATCATTCTTCTTCTTCTATAAGTTACAAGTCAATATTAGGCGCTTGCCCAAAAATTATTTGCATGTTTAATCTTTTTTCAAAACAAAACGTTATACGGGTCACTCTGAATTGCACGTTTTTATCACACAGATGAAAAAGGAAAACTGTGAATCTTCATATTATTAATCATCTCTTGTACTAAGCATTTTTCCATTTTGAGTGTTTCATTATGTAGACATTAATTTCTTTTGACACATTTTAGACGTTATCGTCAGCGCATTTTCTGTTCTAATTAAGTATTAGTTTCTCAAACCACGTCATTACATGCATAAGTAAATATTATCTGTTTCTCCCCTTGTTTACTTTGTCACATTTTCATGTTTCAAAACACTCCTGCATACTTTTACGATGCAGTATGGAACCTCAAATTTTTTGTTTCAACCAATTTACACAATTTCACCCAGAATTTATTATCATAAATCTCTTTTAATGGTGAGAATTGATAGAGGCAACCGTCATTTAACTTTTACGCTCCATCAGTGGTCATCCATAAGGCTGGAAATAAGAGAAATTGGTTTATAAGAAAAGGATTTGTATGTTAATGCTGGAAAAAAATCTACTCTTCAAGAATTAATATTGTATTTAAAGGGTAAATACCTACATGGATATTCAATGGGTAAATACCTACACGGACAGTCACATATAGGGAGAGACAGTAAGATATGTACCTTCAGAAAATATTCAGAAAATTTAGGATTCAGAAATGTTGCTGAGGACGTGCATGTCAGGCGTTTAACATGTCAAATAAAAAATTGGAGTAAAAAGACTTTGAATGTGATGAATCATAGTGGCAAATCAGAAGGTTTATTTTCCAGACTCCAAGCAGACTTTGTTGAAATGCCAGTTTGCAATTGTTTGAAATATATCTTAGTCATTGTCTGTTTATTTTCATTGCTAAAAGATTGTGATAAATCCATGTTAACCTGACTCTTAGAGTCAGAGAGCAAGTTGAGCACCTTAAAAAGTTCATTTGCCAGAATTCAGGCGTTTTCGGTTTTAGAGGTAAAAATTTTAGACTTTTCCTCAAAAATAGGATGTTTATATTTGTGGATTAAGGAACTGTAAATAGTTTTTTCCTGTAGATCACATGCAGGATGCCATTTATGTTCTTGCTGGCAGTAAGATTGTCTCAGCAATCTAAGACTGTCAGAGAATCAAGGGGCCGATGGTTTAGGCCATCATTTAATCATAGTTATAAATGGAGCAACTATATCAGAGGAATGAGTCAGTTCTGTTAATTTACTGAAGCTGCATTGGGATCAGATGAGTCAAAGAGGAAGTGGACTGTAGGACTTGATCAAACCTATTAATGCCCATGTTTTTCAAATCCTAAAACTAAACCTTTAGGGGAGGGGCTTTGGGAGAGTTATTCGTCGGAAGCCGAATAAGAGAAAAAAACAATAGCACTGTGATCAGACCAAATAAGAGCCTTAAGTAAAGGACTATTGGTGAAAATGCCATCCAGAGTGTGACCAGTCACATGAGTGAGAGAGTTTATCAATTGCGAAAAACCAAAGCAGGACATAATTTAAATAAGTAGTCGAGTATCTGAATAGGATGACCTTTCCATATGAAAATTAAACTCCCGCCAAGTAGTAAAAGTTTATTTATGGACAAAAGGTTCTAATGGTATGCCAGTGAGAGAGATAAGTGAGAGAGATAAAGTCCACCTTGGGCCCAGGAGGATGATAAATAAGAAGTCTTGAGAAGGTAAAATAGTCAAGAATTTCAGATCAAAAGAGATAGATTCGTATGCAAGGGTGGTGAGAGGCAAAATAATGCAATGAAATTTGCAACGAAAAATGACTGTCAATCCTCCCCCTGCTTATGTCTGCGTTCCTGATGTAAGATACTATAGACTGCTTGTACAGCATCTGATATATTTGGATCCAAAAAAAGACACTGAGCCCAAGTCGCAATTGCAAAAATACAATCAGGATTATGAGACTGAATAAAGTCAGGGAATTTAAACTGTGTCGATAAGAAAGCAAAGCAGTTTATTAGTAAATAACTCCACACTCTGTCCTGTGTAGGCCCCAACCAATGGAAGTAAAAGACTTGTGGCTTTGGGAAGATCTAGACAAGTATAAAGTCGACACCCTGCACAACTAACTTCACTATTTGAAACGAAAGCCTCCTGCTTAAAAGGGGGGGTATGATCGACCAATACCACTCACCCCATAGCATAAGATCCTCACACCTGCAGCCTGCAGAGGCCTCCGGTGGCCTAGCAGGTTGAGCGTTCTCGCGGCTGGCGGTGAGCTGGCTACAGGGACAAGTCCCTGTAAAGCCCCTGAATATGCGGAGGCCTGTGCCTGAGTGGCCCTGCAGATTTGCTGATGTCGATGACATGACACTTGGGGCTACAGCGGTTTGGCTATCGTGACAGAAAGGACCCCGCCCCTATCCACCTTGCTTCCCTCAGGGATTCTAAGTGAGTGGATGCCGTTAGAGCAGGCAGGAGTTACCAGTGGGAGGCCGCTGGTGTAAGTGGGACCTCTGGACTGTATATGCTCCTGGAGCTAAGCCCATTAACATGATGTTGGAGAAGGGGGCCTGCTGAGGAGCTGCTCCTTTCATACAGAGATTGAGTGGGGCCAGAGTTGGACTCATGTTGGGACTGACGTATGCTGAGGATCGTGTGCACCCTTGTTGAACCCCATCGGTCAAACGCAGTGATGGAGAGCGGCAGGGCTGATCCATTGTTGCACCTTATCTCCACTCCCCTGAGGCCCAGTTGACAACATGACCAGTCTGGACTGACTTTGACGTCCAGGTACTCTGGAGGTGAGGGGGTACCTTGCTGACCAGCAACAGCATGAGCTTTGCATTGTGGGCCTACGTTTCAACTTTGTGCAGTGGTGTGATTTTGTTGAGTGTACTAGGCCCCTTTCTATGACTGTGGTGAAGCCTAGGCTGCCTAAGTCATCCTCCTTGCCAGATGAGGACCCTGCACCCAGGACGGAGGGCCAGGATAGTGCGATAGTGTTTTACCACACATGGAAGCCACCATTGACAGACATTAGGGCCAGTTGAAAAAGATACTGCAGGCAATCCTAGATACTATATGTACCCTGCATATCGATGCAGTTTCCCTGGGCCTGCTCATGGTGGACCACGAGAAACTGGTAGAGAGGGTGGACAACACAGAGTCATATCTGACCTTGATGCACTCCATTGTGCAGAAGATACCGTCTCAAATACAGGAGATGCAAGCAGACATTACTGCCATGTAAATAAGGGTGGAGGATGATGAGGGCTGCTTACGTCGGAATAATGTGCATTTATTGGGCTTCCTGGAGCATGCGGAAGGCCCCAGTGTGGAACTCTTTCTGGAGAAGTGGCTAGTATCCACGGTGCTCTGCATCAGTGTGCCTAACAATTCTCGATTGGACGAGCGCATCACCTACTGGGCCATCCTCCCTCACTGTGTGGTTCCACTTTGCCCAATGATAGCACATCTCCAGAGACCGGACCTTAATCCTCCAGCTTTTCAGGTCCAAGGCCCCAGGCAATTTGAGGGTACTACTGTCAACACCTACCCGGACTTTACTAAGAAGGTGCAGCAGTGTCGCAACACCTATGCATTGGTCATGCAAGTTACGGAACTTCGTCCTGCAGCATGCCCGCCTCTTCCCGGCGAGGCTTGTGGTTATCAAGGGGGAAGATAGTCGCTTCTTTTCATCTCCAGACAACGTCTGGACATGGTTATGTGCCAAGGGGCTGGTGACACCACCAACATTAGCCCCTCAGACTGAGGTCTGACTGACCCCAAGATCAAACTGCCCTAGTTCTAGGAGACAGCAGGAAATAGTGAAATCACTCAGGAGACCACAAAATCACCCTTCCACCAACCAGGCAGCCAGGAAATGAGCACATGTAGTGGCAGTGGTGTTGCACCAGAACTGCAACCTGTTTTGGGTGCTTCAACTGGGCCATGCCTCCATAACTGGATTGGAAACTAATGATATGCTAGACTCACCTTTGGGGAGAATCATGGTCTGGAGCTCACACCACGCTTGGCAGATGACCTGCTATATGGGACTCTCACCTGATTGATAAAGTCTGCACCCGGGTTGGAGGGCTGGGAAGACAATCAATTGGACAGTACTATGGAGGTGGAGGGGGGACAGATGGTGGCTGGCTGAACTGATGGTTGCAGAGGGTCTGGAGGGCCAGGAGTAATGGAACAGTGCTTGCCAAAAACATACTAGTTTACTATATTGGGCTGGATTTTGAACTTTGATTTCTAAATATTTGCAGTGTTTACAATGTTTGTACAATGGCTGGCCACCGTGTAGTGTCCAGACAGATTAGGTAGGAAGGGGGGTGTTTAATTGGTTTATATGTTGTTGGATTACACACATGTACAAAGTTGCTCAACACCGACACCTCTATGCCTACAATGAATCAGATGGTGGTGTGTGGGAGGGATGTCGATACACACTTCATGGCTACATCTCAATGTGAACTGATACTGCAATATAATATGCTGACATGGAATGTGAGGGGCATGGCTATTTCCACCAAGAGATGAGGTGTTCACTCTTACCAAAAGCGACACCACGCACATCTACAGGTCATACAGGAAACATACATGCCGGTGGCAGAACTACACAAACACTGCATGAAATGGAGGGGCCATGTGTATGGGATGACTTTGTCGGCTTACACATGGGCAGTATTGATTTAGATCGCCCTGGTTGTCCAGTTTGAGGTGGTTATGTACAAGGTGGATCTGGAAGGCTGTTACATTGCATTGGAGGGTCACTTAGACTTCATGTCCCTTAGGCTGCTAGCTTTTTTTGCCCCAAATGCAGGCCACTTCACGTTCCTGGATAGCCTTACCCTGGCCCTTCTCCAAGACCTGCACGATCCTATTTGGGGAGGCGATTTTAACTGAGTTTCGGACATCGCTCATGATCTCTCCTTCCAACCTTGGTGGGGACTGGCTGTCATAAAATGACCCAGCACTTTCAGAGATGAATTATTTATGGCAGAATGCTTGACATCTGGCACCTACAGCACCTGGAGGACAGTGAGTTTTCTTTGTATTCCCCGGCGCATCGCCTGCATAAAATTCTAGATCTTTTTCTGTGTTGTGCAGCGCTCAGCCCAATGATCCTTCAAACTGAATATTTGGCGCGAACACTTTATGATCACTGTCCACTCATGCTGACGCTGTGTTAAGGGAGGGCCTGGAGGGCCCGGCCCTGTATTCCCATGTGGAGGTTGCAGACAGAGGCACTCCGGGATGTCCCTTTCATGACACACTGATAACATATATATATCACACAATACTTTGTCTGGAACGCTGGTTCCGCTTTCCATAGAGCAGTGGAGTTGGCTACCCACAAAGCAGTTGTGGGGAGTCACTTCATTGCCATGTTTGGGATGTCAGGGGATTGGGGTTGGATAGACACTGAGGAGAGAGCTTATCAAGAAGAAGAGGGAACTGAGGCAGCTAAAATTGACACTGCTGGTACAAGTCACAGAGGCCAACATGCTGCACAGGTTTAAAGGGGAACACCAGGATCTTGAAGCAAGGTTAGGGAAGCTGGATTAAAAACATTGCCTGGCCCTCCTGCACAGTGAGGGAGATAGAGCGGCATGGCTGCGGGCATGACCGACCTGGGAGGATCACTTGTGCTCTCGGATTGGATTGCTATGATTAGATGAAGAGCATATTGTCAACACCCAGGTGACCATCAACAATGCCTTTGTCGCTTAATATCCAGCCTTGTACACAGAGACTGTCAATCCTTTCGCAGATGCCCTAGGGGACTTTTTCCATGAGGTCCCCTTCCCCCATTTATATCTGCTCAGGTGGGTGGAGCTTGATGCTCTCTTGCATATGGAGATCAGCTGGCTACAGAGCAGATTGCTCGCTCTAAAGCCCCCTGTATGAATAAGCTAGAGAGGTCGGCTCCTGACTTCCTCTGGGAGTCTCTCATAGTGGTACTTCCCAAGCCGTTCCGGAACCTGCTTGACAGTTGGTATTACCGACCGTTGTCGCTCTTGAACCTTGACTACAAAGTTCTAGGGAAGGTTCTGACGAATTGGCTGCTGCCTATCATGGTATTTCATGTGCATGTGAATCAGAATGGGTTTATACCAGGCTGTAACACCTTCCTCAACATCTGTCGCCTTCTTGGGCTGCTGGGGAGCCTTCGGCCGGTGCTGGGATTCCAGTGGCATCTCGCTCGATACTGAGAAGGCTTTTGACAACCTACGTTGGGGATACCTATTTGCAACCTTAGAAACAATGCTCTTTGGTTCTGGAAATCTGAGGTGGCTATGTGTTTTATATGGGTAACTGGTGGCACTAAACAGGAATGCCCTTTATCGCTGATGATCTTTTCGCTGGCCAGAATCCATTGCAAACCTCAAACTTTGTAAAACAAAAAAACACATTTTCCTCATATTTCTGTGATGTAAAGTTCTGGAATCTGCGAGGAGCCACAAACTTCCACCCGCATAGCATTTCCCCAAGTCTGCTGATAAAAATGGTATCTCACTTATTTGGGTAGGCCTAGTGCCTGCTTCAGGAAATGGTTCAAAACTTATTGTGGAGGCATCAAAATTATTCAAAATGTAACAACCTGGTTTTGCAAAGGAGTCACCCACATTTTTGGACCTGGGCTCGACGGCCATCTAGGGAAACCTATCAAACACAGACATTTCTGAAAACTAGACACCCGGGGGCGTCTAAGGAGGTGTTTTCTTACCCAGAATCCTCTGCAAACCTTACATTTAGGTAAAAAAACGAAATCTTTCTTACATTTCTGCCTGGGATGTCTCCAAAATACTATTTGGACCCTTCCCTGATGCGGGTACTTGGCCCACCAACACAAATGAGGTACCATTTTTATCGGGATACCTGGGGGAATGCTGGGTGGGTGAAAATTTGTGTCTGCCTGGTAATCTCACAACTTTCCCACACAGACATGTGCGGAAAATTTGATGTTTTCAGGGGATTCGGGGTAAAAATCATTGGGGTGTCCATGCAGGCTGCACCTCCCTGGACTCCTCCGGGTGTGTAGTTTTTCAGAAATGTCTGGGTTTGGTAGGTATCCCTAGACGGTGGCCTTGCCTGGGACCAAAAATGCAGGTGTCCCCCTTGCAAAAAAAAAGATTGGTTTGTGATATATAATTTTGACGTCTCCACAATACATTTTGGGCCCTTTACTGTTGAGGGTACTTGGCCCACCCACACAAGTGAGGTACCATTTTATTTGGAGACCTAGGGGAACACTGGGTGGTAGGAAATTTGTCCGTCTGGTGATCCCACAACTTTCCCACTGAGAACTGTGAGAAAAAACATGATTTGTTTTAGCTAGGTTTGCAGGGGATTCTGGATAATGAAACATTGGTGGGATCCATGCAAGCCACACCTCTGTGGACTCCTCTGGATGTCCACTTTTCATTAATGTCTGGGTTTGGTGGGTTTTCTTAGATGGCCGTTAAGTCTGGGACCAAAAACGCAGGTGCCTCCCTTGCAAAAACAGGTTGTTTTGTCATAGATACGGGGTACGTGTGTTTTTGGTCCAGGTCTCAGCGGCCATCTAGGGAAACTTACCGAACCCAGACATTTCTGAATACTAGACACCCAGGGGAGTCCAGGGATGTGTGACTTGTGTGGATCCCTCAACGTTTTCTTACCAATAATCCCCTGCAAACCTCAAATGTAGTTAAAAAGTCACAGTTTCCCCACATTTCTCTGTGGGTAGGTTGTGGTATCACCAAGCTGGCTTAAATTTTCCACCACCTAGCATTCCCCTCAGTCTCTTGATAAAAATGATATCCCATTTATGTGGGCTCCCAAAGCAGTGTCTGCCCGCAAAATGTACAAAAAAAGCTGCCCTTCTGGACCCACTTTGGCTCCCCCTCAGTTTTTCATTTAATGTTTGCAGGGGATTCTGGGTAATAAAATGCTGGAGGATCCATGCAAGCCACACCTTCAGCCAAGCACCATTCATGCATACCACCAGCCAAGCGCCATCGACGCACACTGCCAGCCAAGCAGCATCCAAGCACATCACCAGCCAAGCGGCTGTCCACGCACACCATCAGACATGTGCCATCCATGCAGACCACTAGCCAAGTGTCAGTCCACTCACACTGCTAGCCAAGCATCAGTCCACACATACTGCCAGGTAAGCATAAGCCCACACACACCGCCAACAAAATGCAGGTTCACACACAGCCAGCAAAATGCCAGTAAACACAGACCGTCAGCCGAACTCCAGTTCACACACACAGAAACGTTCGCTAGTGTCTTGTTGGTTCCTGCCCTACCTTGGAAGCAGCTGTGCCTAAAAATATCACTGTTCTGCCCCCCAAGGGGGCAGAAGCAGCCAAAATATGCTCACAAAAAAGGGGATCAACCCTTGCCTAAGGGGCCAGTCTCTGACATGCCCATAAACATATCTCTGGTGCCTAGTGGGCTTTCTGCCTCCCGGAGGCACATCAGGGCTATTGCACCCATCTGCCCTCCAGGGGGCAGAAAGACTATGCCAATTTTTGGGAAGGATGGGGCATTATAATGCCAATTCAGGGCAGCACTCACCGCTAAGTTTTCACTAAAACAATCCCTGGTGTCTACTGGGCTTTATGCTCCCCCGGGGAGGCAGACTGGGGGTCATAACCCCCACCTGCCTCCCGGGGCCAGAATGACTGTCTCTTTTGTTTTGGGGTGGGGGCATTGGCATGCCCATTGTGGGCAGCCCCCACCCCCCTTTTATAAAATAAATAAATAATTCTCCCTGGTGGCTAGTGGGCTTCTGGCCCACCCAGAGGGGGCAGATCTGGGACTATTGCCTCCATCTGCACCCCAGGGGGGCTAAAAGACTTGCAATTTTTGGGAGGGGTGGGGGCATTATATTGCCTATTTAGGGCATCCCCAAACCCTACGTTTTCACACAAAAAGAATCCCTGATGTCTAGAGGGCTTTCTGTCCCCCCGTTGGGTAGATTGTGGATAATAATCTGAATCCTGGGGGGGCAGAAAGAGTGCCCCTTTTGTGTTGGGGGTGGGGGCATTGCATGCCCATTTTGGGCAGCCCCCACCTCTGAGCATTAAAAAAAGAATCACTGGTGTCTAGTGTGCTTTCTGACCCCAATATGAGGCAGATTGGGAGCTACCACTCCCAAATGTCTCCCAAGGGAGGCAGAAAGACGGACTATGCCCAAACTATTATGGGGGGGGGGGGGGGGGTAAAGGCCCTTGCCCAAGGGGCTGCTTCCCTCTCCCTGGTGTCCAGTGGGTGGATCCCTGCTTGTAGATCGCACTCCTGCAGCAATCCCCATGCATGTATCCACTAGAGAGGGGTACTATTGGAAAGGGGAGATTTGCCCCTTTCCAACAATACCTCTACTGTGTTATTTGGTGCTTGGGGGCTGAGATGGCCCCACAAGCACTGAAGCACTGAAACTGAAACAAGCCAATCCGATCATATCAGTGCCATATGTAATGACGTCAGTGCGCCATGCGTGCGATCGTCATTACATAGGGGAAAAATGCCTCAGGGGGTTGGGCAAGCTCTTCTCCACCTTCTGAGGCCAAAAGAAAAAAGGAAATCCCTCTGCTGAAAACAGCAGAGGGTTTATGCAGTGGTGTGCCAAGGACGTAACGGTTATGTCCATGGTACACCAGCGCTGCAGCCATGGACCTAACCGTTATGTCCATGGCACCGAACCGGTTAAGGGGTGCTATGTTTACACTTTCATTCATACTTCTGTTGGTGCAAGATCAACTTATGTTCAATTTCCTACTTCTTATGCTTTGTCATCTGATGTATATGTGGCTATATTTAACAACGCCAATTTTCTTTCTCCTTGTCTAATGCATTTCAATGTGTCTTCAGAGGTAAATATTTGAGCGTAGTTGTACAAATTGAGCATGAAACTAAAACTACTAATAGGGTTACGTGTGTGGTTTGAGTAAATAAGAAAATACATTTATCAGAGATTGTGATGAGAGAAGAGTGAAGGTTGTGAGGGACTGGAAAGAGTGAAAATCTATAATGGAACAGATAAAGGAAGAGGAAAAATGTAAATGGTCAAATTTACATTCTAGGTGAAGTGTGTATGGTGCACAAAAAGAGACTTGAAAAATATATTACCTGAATGTATAAATACAATGAAGATTAAAAGTTGCTACACCTGTACTTTTCTTCTACTTCTGTTAATGCCTATGTCCAGCCTCCTATCTCATATGCCATATCATGTCATGTGTATGTTGCTATAGGTAATAACGATGATTTGATTTGATTTTTCCTCATCTAAGACATTTCAACATTTCTTTAGAGGACTTACCCACAGATAATAAAGCGATTAAAAATGGTAAATGTTTGAGGGTGATTGCACAAACTAAGTACGAAAATAAAACTATTGTACAGATTATGGGGCTCATTAGGATCGCGGACGGACTTGCGTCCGTCCGCGACCCCAGAGCAGGAGGGAACCTCCGCATGGCATGCGGAGTTCCCTCCTGTGCAATTAGGATGTGACCGCCACCCTGGCGGTCACATCCTCTATTTGTAACATTGCGGCGGGTGCAGCTTCAAGCTGCACCCGCGGCAATGTTAGCAGTGCCTGCCGCTTTCTGTATGCAAATGCAGGGGGGTACCATAGGTACCCCCCATGTGCTCCCCCCAGCCCCCCTTCACCTAGGGGGCCCGCAACGGGCCCCCGCAGTGAAGTTCCATATGCTTTTCCACGGTGGAAAACCCGCCGCGGAAAAGCATAATTTACTGGCCATCTTAATATGGTGGACGGTGTCTGGAAGACACCATCACCATATTAGAGCTTTTCCGCCACGGTTGTAAGCTGACCGCGGCGGAAAAGCTGCGGACGGAAACCAGGACCCACCAGCCATCCTAATGTGGCGGTGGGTCTTTGGTCAGTCCGCTGCGGTTTTTCCGCATCCTCGGGGCCGGCGGTGGCCTCCGCAGGCCCCGAGGATGCGGAAAACCCGCAATCCTAATGACCCCCTAAGTGTGTTATTTTGAGTAAAGACGAAAATGAGTTAGCAAGGGACATAAAGAGAGAGGAGTGAGGGTTATGAGAGATTGGAAAGAAGTTAAAGCACAGGTCAATGAAGAGGAAGAATTTAGACTGTCAAATATAAATCCTAGTTTAAGGTTGGAGCAATAAAGAAGGGGTCAATTTTGTATGGTGTGTCAAACACCCTTGAACGATGGTAAAGTTAAATATGTGGTAGTAAGTGTATGTGAAAGAAGTTATACAGGAATAATTTTTTGGGTGGAGAGCCAATTTTGAGGGGAATTTATTATGCTTGTGCGAAGACACGCGCCAAATAATTTGTTTGGATCTTGTTATTTTGCTTTAGTGATCCCTAGGGAGTTATTACATGATTTAACTCCTGTAGCAATTATAGTGGTTTGTGCAATTGTCTTGTTTCTTTTGCTAAATATGTCTGAGTGTATGTTTAAGAAGTGTGGACACAGAGGTAATAGGATTTATTTAAAGAGAAAACGATCCTCCGAGCATGAGATGGAGTATATCAAGGATGTGTCTTAAACCAACTGTAGATGGCAGAGGAAAATTCTAGAAAGAAGAAGAAAGTGATGCATACGGAAGGATTTCCTAAATAATAAAGTTATTTATGTATTTTGTGATTATAGAGTAATCAGAGCGGGGAACTGTGAAAGTGTTTTTTAAATCTATATTTTGAAAGTGCCATGTTGGATAAAAAGAATGCTGTTTCTGTCATTCACTGTTCTGTTCTACCCTCCCATCTTGTCACCCTGTCCATTTTCTCTACCCATTAGCTCTGCGGAGTAAAGTCAAGCTGCTGTAATGGTTTTTCCACCTTTGCGAATACGACGCTTTGTATTCACTTTTTATTGTTTCTAACTCGTTGGAACTTCATGGCCCTCCTGATGTAATTCTGCTGTGTACATGTGTGTTTTTCATTAGTTTGAAATGATATTGCTGAAATGTTTCATATTTTGTTCAAACATCTCTGGATGTGAGTAGCATGGAAGATGCTGGACGTTTTCTTAAAATGGGATAGTACTTATGTGTTATGATAATGACTTTGAAATTTCAGATTTTCTAAAGGGTTGTTACTTTTGATCATTCCACAATGAATCTGCTGTCTTACTAATTTGTTATGCAAGAATTGTATACAAGAAACCCATGATTGCTACCAAAGTTCGTTATGATTTTGCTGCTCATTTTGAGACTTAGAATGATTTCTAATTTTAATTACTCTATACAACTCTAAATTTGAGCCCTTATGGCATTTATTCTGTACTTCTTGATTTTTTAGATTTTGCTGCACTGCTAAATTGATGGCTGGAGGACACCTTTTCATGTAATTTAATATTTGGGAGAACCATATAAGGTAAATTTGGGGTATTTTGAATTTTAGAGGTCCCTGGAATTTGGGGTATGGTTTTTGTTGCCAGTGTCATTAAACATGTACTGTGGGCATTTTGAACTGCGTATTTTCGTGAACATGTTCAGATTTCTATAATCTAAAACTATTTTATACGATCCGTCTGGATTTAAAATGGGAAAAGGAGGAGTGTTCATTTGTGAAAGACAAGGGGCTATAATGCCATGATATTGTAATTGATTCAGTGTTGTTATATTGTGTGCTTTGCTTCTGGCATCTGGCTTCTGTGTAGTCAGTACTTGGGGCTGACTGCGTAAAGGAATGACATGTGGAACAGAGTGCTTATCCCACCCTACTTGCTCTCTGTATAGAGCTGGAGCTTGTTTTTCAGATCACTCTTTTACACAACATTTGCTGATATCCTCATGTAGTATACAGGAAAAGGCAACTTGGATTGCCTCCTGTCCTTGGGGTGCTTCCCTAATGAAGAACAGGTGCAGTCATCTTCTGCTAAAACTATGTCAATTTGCAGATAGATGACAGACTGCTTTAATTGTGTGAGGTCTAGCCCTTTCAACCCAAACCAAATCATAACCTCTATTTGGTGAATTTAAATGTTTATTCGGAGTCACAATCTATATAAAGTTGTGAGTTGGACTCACCACCCGAAATTCCTGGGAGGTCTAATGCACTATTGTTACTTTTTCTGCATTGTCTAGAAGCGCCCTCACTCAAATTTCGTTCTGCAAAAATATCCGTAGCTGATAAAGTATGTTTCTTAGATAGTCCTTCCACCGTCTTCTTTTTAAATAGTTTTTCAGCCTGAGCTTCTCTTGTCTCTCTGTACACTAGCCTCAGTTTTTTTCTGATTATTTCTGCTTGCTATTTCTTCTCTTCTTTTGTACATGGTCTGACTTCCTCTCTCTGTTTATTTACCATCAGACTCTTGAAAAGAATGGGAAGAGTGGCTATCAGAATACTGATGCTGTTCTGGCTTTCTAATTTTACCATAGTGACTAAAACCTGGCTCAATGATACCTCCTCCCCAGTTCTTGACATCTTAATCCCCCCTGACTACGCCATTCTCAGAAGCGACCGATTGTTAAGACTGGGGGGGGTGGGATTGCTTGCATTCATCGCTCCAACCTCACAGTTAAACAATGTCTCTGTTCTGTGTTATCCTCCTGTGAACAGCTAGTCATTGAAATCTGGAAAAAAGGCAAGAAGATCTGTGTGTTGCACTAGATCTATCATCCTCTGGGTGACAATCTGGTTTTCATAGAGCAAATCATGGAGGTCATTAGCTTGAGCTTGAATCAACTCTGCCACATCTTCCTCTGAGACTTTAACCTTCATTGGAATGACGCAAATTATCCTATTGTCTGTTCCTTTAAGACTTTCCTTCTGACCTTAACCTCTCACAGCTCTGTAAAGGTCCTACACACAATAAAGGCGTCACTCTCAACCTTATTATTGCCAAAAAAAACTGCATACAAATGGGCAACATCTTACCCTGTGACTGGTCCGAACATGTTCAAATTCCCTTCCTCATCTTGGATTAGAGCTTGGGTAGACAGGGACAACCCCTTAAAACGAAACAACTGACACGCAATATGAGAGACCTCAACATCAAAATGCTAACTTCAATCACCAAAAATAGGCTACAGCCCCCCCAACATGACCAACCTTTTCGATCTCTCTGATCACTATATTAACACAGTGTCTAACATTCTTGATTCTTTTGCACTGAAGTAACTCAAAAGGATTCCCGTCAAAGCATCCAAACCTTGGTTTAATGGTTCCCTAAATGATGAACTCTTAGACACTCTGGAGAAACATGCCTCCACCATAAATCTCTCTCAACTTAGAAAAGCGAGAAGAACCTACAACAAACATGTAAGCCTTGCTAAAACAGACCACTTCAGAACTCAGCTGGATGGAGCCAAAAATAGACACAAAAACCTCTTTGAAAATCATCAAGGAACATTCTAACCAGTCTAGTTGTGATGATTTCATAGCTCAAGGAAAATCGAGCTGGAGCTACTCCCTGTCACCCCAACTCTTATGCCTAAGAAACTTTCTGCAGGATCAGCTAAGCTGGCAGAATCCTTTACATTGTCCTCGCCCTTGAGCGGCTCTCTCAAAAACAATTCCTCTTAGAATTCCGTTCTCCTCCCAGACGTCACGGAGCTCCTTCACAACACGGCATCACTTAAACCCCCCAACCATTTCTGTGATCCCTTACCCGCTAAGCTTTATAAAGATCTAAATTCAGCCATTATCCCTCTTTGGTCCAGGATCATTCAAGAATCCCTTTTACAGGGAAAGATTCCGGACTGCCTAAAGGTTGGGCAAGTTACTCCCAATTCCCAATTCCTAAGAAGCCCAATGTGGACCTATCAGATCCGAACAACTTCCGACCTATAACCAGCATTATGACTCTAGCAAAATTGCTTGAAAAATGCGTCCAGTCGCAGCTCTGCAACCACAATGAGAAAAATTAACTCCTTGACCCCCATCAGTCAGGTTTCAGATCGGGGCTCAGAACTGAAACAGCACTAACACACATTGTTGATGACGCCTTGAGAGCCCTTGACCAAAATGTCCCTTGTCTCCTGATCTTTCTGGACCTGTCCCCAGCCTTTGACACCATCAAACATGAAAACCTGATTGATCTTCTTCAACACAGGATGGGTCTCTCAGGCCCGGTCCTAAATTAGTTTGCCTCCTTCCTGCATAACCGCACACAAAGGATCAAAGTTAAACATTGCCTTGCATCCAATACCCCTGTCAGGATTGGAGAGCCCCAAGGATCCGCGCTCTCGCCCACTCTCTTCATCCTTTTTATGGAACAACTTTCTGTCATTCGGAACCTTGCGAACATTCAGTACCACATGTCTGAGGATGACACACAACTGTACTTGAAGATCTCCTCTCAAGAGGACATAAAAAACATTAAATGCTGCACTTGCACACACCCAACAATGGTTAGCTCAGAACCATCTGCTACTAAATACTCTCAAAACAGAATTTCTTTTGATCTCCCCACCCAATCACTCGGCTCCTACACTTAACTGGATCAAACAGCTCACTGCTCTTAACTGCACCCAGCATTTTGTAGACTCTGCCAAATCTTTATGTATCACTTTGGATAACCACTTAAACATGCAAGCACACATCAGTGCTACTACTAGGGGAGTCAACTTCCAACTTAACACACTTAAGAAAATCAAACCTTTCCTCCCCCTGAAGATCTCAGGCCGGCGGTTCAATACCTGGTTATCTAATGGAGTCAACTTCCAACTTAACACACTTAAGAAAATCAAACCTTTCCTCCCCCCTGAAGATCTCAGGCCGGCGGTTCAATACCTGGTTATCTCTAGATTAGAATATGGTCTTGTGACACTTTCTGGACTTCCCAAAGTTAGCTTGGCCCGCTCAGAGCAGAATGCATCGGCTAGACTCATCACGGGCTCTAGAAAGTATGAACACATTTCACCTGACATATTGCAACTAAATTGGCTATCTATCGAAGTCAGAATCCGACTCAAGATAGCTTGCCTGACTCATAAAGCCATACACTACAACACCCCAGTCTACCTGGTAAATAAACTTGAACTATCCGGCTCCAGCCGGAACCTTAGAAGTACGTCCATCCTTCTCTTGAGACATCCAAGATTCCAAAAGAAAAGATCTTACAATCGTGCTTTCACTGGTTTTGCTCAAAGAATCTGGAATTCCCTGCCCTCCGAGATCAGATCCAATCCTTCCACTGCATCCTTTAAAAAACATGTAAAACAGCTACTCTTGAACAAACTTTAACAGCATCAACCTGTGATCATGCTTTCTTCTTTGCTCTAATGCTCTAGGGCACCTTAACTGCATTAACTTGTGATCTTGCTCTTGTTTTGTTAATACACTGATTCTTCTTGCACTTCACTTGGGCGTTTTATTTAATTCTGTTATGCTCTTCCTGCCCTAGGGCACCGCTGATACCCCCAACTCTTAACCTGATCGATTTCCACTTTGTTGTAACGTCACTTACTGTCCCATTGTGTTTGTACCCTTGCTTTTGATAATTCTGTACAGCTCTCTGATACCCGTATGGGTCTTGTTCACGCTTTATAAAACTATTCAAATAAATAGTCCCTCAAATTATAACCACCCCGGTCTAACTCCTGAGGTACTGGTGATTCAGTGCACCTGCCCCCCTCACCCCCCATTTCTTTATAAACTCAATGACAAGTTTATCCTTAGTGGAGCTTTCAATGTCGATCTTCGGTATGAGATGTGGTTTAATGGCCCGTGTACCTAAAGCAAGGGAGTAGCCAGACAATTAAAATGCAACTTTGAACTAAAACTCTGATGGCACCAGGTGAGTGAAGCAAGTCATCTCAACCCTCCCTAGAAGACCTTCCTTGTCTCTTCAGTCCAAACATATCCTTCAACCCTTCCATCCACCCACTGATATTCACCAGTCACCTTCACATTCTGTAACCCATTCATTCTTTCATCCATTGGTCAGTTTTTCCGCATCCCATCCATCTATCCACTCTGCCTTCCATCCATCCATCTATCATGAACATCAATTCACCAAAAGGCCTGAGGTAGCAGAAGAGACATCACGCGCCACTTGACCTTTACTTCACTCACTCACACACACATGCATACACATACATGTACATTAGCGCATACAGACACTGTCTCTCACATAAACACACTCTCGCCTGGACACATGCACACAACTAGCATTTAAAAGCATTTGTTTACTTGCGTTTGCTTCCAGGGAAGGATCATAATTGTACTCCATTTTTTATTAGACTAGTAGTAAATAATACTTTTTCTTGGAATGCCGCCTCCCGCTGGAACTCCTTGCCCCTCACCCTACGTAGTGAACCAGATCTACACAAGTTCCGCAAACGGCTGAAGACCCTTCTTTTCCAGTAACGTGCACATTCTGACAGTTGCTTTCACCCACCCGTCCTCAGCGCTACGAGGCCTCAGGGTAGAAGTGCGTTCTATAAAACCCCATTACATTACATTACATTACATTGCATATGGTATTATTCACTATAAGTGTAATAAACAAATTGACAAAAAACAAGGGTATTCCAGCCACTACCGATGTCCATAAGGACGAGCTACCCCTGATTTACTGGCACTGAGTTTGCTACCTCTGAGGCCAGGGGTTGCAAAATAAATTGCCAGTGATTGTATGGGGCAACCCAGGGGTCACAGCTGCGACCCCTAAATGACATCCATGCTATCTATCCATTCTTCCATCATTCCTACTATTATCCATGTACTCTGCCATCCATCCACTCTGTCATCCAACCACCACACCATTCATCCATCTGCTCTGAGATCCACCCATTCATCCACTCAGCCATGCATCTATTCATCCGCTCTGTCATCCATCTGTTCTACCATCCATCCGCTCTGCCAACCATCTATCCATCAATTCATCCAGACTGCGATCCACCCATCCATCCATTCTGCCTTCCATCCATCCACTCTGCCCTCCATCCATAAATACATCCATTCATCCGGTCTGCCATTCATCAACCATACATCCACTCTGTCATTCATTCACTCATCTTTTCACCCACTCAACTGTCCATCCTTTATTTTGCCTTCTTTTCACCTGCCCATCCATCTATTCATGCACACACCCTTTCACCTACTCTCCAATCTACCCACTCATTCATTCATTCATCCATTCATCCATCCAACTTTCCTTCCTTTCACCCTTCCTCTCTTTCGGTATTCCTCCCCTATTCCCCTTGTCTATTTACCCACTTTTTGTTCTTCCTTGCTCCTGCTTGCTCTTCAATTGGTGCAGAATTCATTCACAGCAATAGTTCTGATCTTTTGTCTGAGAGTTGCATACAGGAGAGGCCTTTAAAGAATCCCACCCCTGCTGCAGCTGCTAAAGCAGGGGAGTTCACGGCACCCCTGACCTAAAGTGTCACGGTCCAAAGAAGTATAAACATCAGATATTATTTTTGATAATTCATGTTTGTGAATCTGAAACGAAACTGCCTCAAGCCTCTGGTGCATAGCCAAAGCTGAAGCTTTCCCACGAATGGTGCCTAGGATGATTGACGAAACTAGATACATTTCCCATTAATATCATGTCTAAGGCTAGAGCTGATATGGCCTTTTGCTCATGTAGTACTTGTTTCAAAAGTTCTGGGAGCACTGCTAATTAGAGTATGCAATTGCGTGTTAATGTGGATGCATGCAAATATACTTCCCCAGGTGTTGCACTCTTCTTCAGATGGAACCATTCCAAGGGGGAGACACATAGTCAGTAATCTATGTCTTGAGGTGTTGCATGAGGGAAAACCGCTTCCAACTGGTTGGTCTTGCGAGCAATCCAGAAGGCAATTTCATCATGCTTTGTGGGCATCTTTCCCAATACAGCATTTATTGCCTGTGGACTGATTACCTGTACAACAACCTGTCCCAGCCCTACTCCTCCTGCTAGAGCTGGTCTAGCATTCATAGTTCGTAGCACATATTTAAGAGTTTCTTGTATAAGGAGATAGTGCAATTTAAGATTCCTACAAAATCAACCATTGGTAGGTTCAAAGAATGTGGAAATGGTGCATACCCAGCGAATACAGGCCATGTTACCCCTTCGTTACTCAATGGACCCAATCTAACATTCCTGTGACTGTGAATGGTAACTCACTAGCAAAGCAATTCTGGAGTTTTTGGTAAGTCAAAGGGATTCCCAAGTACTGGTATGCCCTATCTGTAGCAGGACATCTGGTTTAAAAGTAGGAAACTGCCCTGAGGCAGCATCTGTGCCCTCAAGTTCCATCCGTGAGTAAAATGTTTCAAAGTTATATGCTGTGTCTGCAGCTATTCAAATCTAACTGCCTCCCACCCTGCATCTGGGTCACCCCTGATGTTGAGATGATGTGAAACTGCCTCCTGGTAATTCAGTCCTATCACAACAGGAGGGGCCACCTTTAAATTAAACAGATTCAATAAAACATGAGATTCAAAAACCATAGAAAAAAACCACAGATGTGGAATAACCATTTAACAATAAAGCTTGACCAACCCACAGTAAATGGGTGCTTTCCTTATTCTGTCTGCGGGAGGAGAACCATGATTACTACTGACGTCTCTGTGTACGTGTAATGATGGCTATTTTGAGGGTGCATATTTAAAGACTACTCAAAGATCCATAAAACCTGAATGCTGATGATTGGGTGCCATGTTGCCTATCCTGGAACTTTGGACCAGGTCTACATAGTTTGGCTTCCCTACCCACGGCTGCACTCAGTACAGTGATCCACCCCTTGAGCAGGGAAACCTAGGTTATTGTAGACCCATACCACTCATGGAGCATACCTGCTGGTGTGGTATTTGTACTTTCTGTATTACTAATAGCCCTGTGAAGGGTTCAAAGATGCAGTGGTAATTCAAACCATTTCATTCTTTAGAATAGAACAGGAGACTAGTGGGATTGGGCATAGGGAAGGCGCTGCTGGAAATATTCGAACTCGAGGACGCTGGCGTGTGTGGGAGAGGTGAATGAGAGAAATTTACACAATTACGTTTGGGAAACAAGACGCATCGGGACATTTCACCCCCTAGAGAAAATTAACCCACGCCGGATGATCGTGTGGGTCGAAAAAATCACCACACGCTAACAGTCACAAAGAAAAGCCAATTGAGCCTTGAAAAACGTGCATGTATATTTAACAAGACGAAACACGTGTTGGCTTTGGACTACCGACCAGTCACAGTATTGACATGATAAGAAGAAACAACATGAGAATTAAAGACTGAAGATTCTAAGAAACTTGCTTTGTGGTTTTGGTCACATGGTCGTCCTGATTTACTTTGCTACTGTGGTTGCTTTTGTTATTAACTTGATATTGACGTGTGCTAGGGAATTTTTGTAAATAGCTTAGAATAGCACACTCAAGCACTGCCTAAGAAAATACACTATATACATTTAAAAGTGTTTTATTTTAACAGTCTCATCCTATTGCTTAGTACATGAGTAATAATCACACAGAATATAATTAAAACTGCACTTGTGTGTATTGTTAGGAGCGAGAATAAAATGAACAGTTCTAATATAATTAGAATGTCCGGGAAGCCTACTATCCTAACTACTACTTCTATGCACTACACTATGAGATCATGGAGTAGTTAACTTGCCTATAGAATTTTTCGGGGCCCAGCACACTGGGTAACTGTTCACACCAGATGAGCTGTAGTTATCAGCGTTCAGCAGGGAGAGAGTGTTCCCTCGAAAGGAAAACACATGATCAACTGGGCTCAGCTCCTCCTCACTGGACTCTCTGCATAAGAGTGCATGCCGCGGTAGTCTGGCAGGACTTCTTGTGATAACATGGTATAAAGGCCTTTTTAATTCAGTTGTCAATTCATTGGCTTTATTTAAGACTGACCACTGACTTTTAGCCTACATTAGGGGCTTTCCACTAATCCGAGACATAACTGGGCTAAACCAGAATGATGAAAAATACGCCAACTCGGACTATATGCTTATGTTGCACATCTACTGTAACACATTGAAACATAGATATCATGAAGCTTCTGGCAGATTTGTGTCGCCTAATGCATTAGCAAAGTCATTGTTTAGATGAAGTGACACTTCCGAAAGTTCTTTGAAAGATAATGACATGCTGAATGTGGACCAAAAGCAGACAGAAAACAACAAATAGAACTGTGAGTATCGCAGTAAAAACTAAAAGGTTAAGAGGGCTGACGGAAAGATCCTATAAGTAAATATATTATAAAAACACTTTTAGAAAAATAAAATCAAAATGGCTTGGTTACAGCCAAACCTAAAACAAGCATTTACAATGCAACGGTTTCGCCTTTGCAAAAGTTAGAGCTATGGGCATTGTAAATGACAAATTATTTATTTATGTGTTGGATTTGAAAACAGACAAATAAATGGTATTGTCGTTTACATTGCCAACAGCGTAATCTCTCGCAAATGTAAGACCTATTGTACCCTACTGGACGTGCTCAGCAGACAGCAATTACTACCACACACACACACACCCAGAGCCAGCCACACACACACACCCAGAGCCACACACACACACCCAGAGCCAAACACACCCACACACCCAGAGCCACACTCACACACCCAGAGCCACACACACACCCCTTCAGAACATTAACTCTATTGAAGATTGTGAGGAGGTGGAGTCAGTGGTGGCTACTGTGGAAGATACTTTAAGCTCCTCTAGTCTGGTCTTTCGTGAAGAATGGCTGTCTTCTGTGACAGATGATAATGTATTATCCCTGGTAATAGAATTTGTCAACAATAGTTAGCCAAAGGAAAGGTAATTAGCTGCTCCACTTAGACCTCTCTAGTATATAGCAAATGGACTCTATTGTTGATGGAATTCTCTTGAGTAACAACTTCACAGGTCCCCAAGCTGCAGTCAGACGCAAACTCTTTAAAGCTGCTCAGCAGGGTAATCTAGGAGCTGGAGTTACTTGCAAAAACTTGAAGCAATATTTTTGGTGTCCTTCAGATTCCCAAGTGGCTAACTGGATTTTTACTTGCAATACTGGTTTACTTTCAGATAAACACTGGCTTGCCCACATAACTCTGTTACACATGTTTTCTTTTTCTGAGGAACTCTGGTCAAAAGTTGCATTAGACTTTGCAGGGCCATTTGATTTACTACCCTCAGAAAATACATGTTTTACTAGTAGATTACTTCTCAAAATGAGTGTTTTGATTTTGTTCCAGCTGCCAGTACCTCATTTGTTATAACATCTTCAAGCAAGATTTTTGAAAATGAAGGGCCACCTAAAGACCAGTGAAATGTAGAAAATCCCAGAGGGTAAACTTCAAAAGTACACTAGGTGTTAGGCATCAATATGCCTCCACTTACACTCAACTCAACCAACTCACTTATCATACATCCCAGTAGAATGTGCCATATATATTAGAAAGATTACCATAAAATATAAAAATATTAAACAAGTTTTTTGTTACACATAGTTAAAGGTATTTCATATGCAAATACAAGTACCCAACACATCAAGTCTGTTGTCAAAAGTTAAAAACAAAAGGGGAGGAGGGGGCATCATACAATGCACATAGATCAGGTAAGTTATACAGCACATTTCTTATTATGTCACCATTACCCAAGTCAAATCTGTATGGGGAAATACAGCAAACAAAAAGTGAGCTGCCTCTTCGGGACAAAAAAAAGGCCCAATGCATTGCAACGTGTAGTATCGTTTTATGAAACTTTTGATCCGTTTGAGCAACAAACAACTTTTTGTTAAGATCTGCAAGCTATATAGATGGCTAGTTTATGCTGCAAATCTATAATCGTTCAGAAAACGTGTAATCATTGCATAACTCCAATGGCGCTGGAATTAAGCTGCCCAGTAACTCGAATTATAACATATGTCTGACAGCTCGGGCGACGACCATAATCAGGTGCAGTAAAGTGCAAGATAGGAGAGTCAAAAATAAATAAATCAGGTAGTACTAAAAGCAGAGTTACTAGAAAATATTAAAGTAAGCAAACAATGGAAATGTGAAGAGAGTGTGAAGGGCTTTTCAATTAGATCACCAGGCTGGCCACCCGATTGACACTTGGTTCAATGTGGGGAGTTTAAACAAAAAAAATACTGAAGCAAAGTGTGCTGCAGGAGAGAAAACACTGGGTAACTCAAACATTAAAGTACCGCAAGAAACCACATAAGCCAAAAGTGATTTGGATAGGACTGTGCCGTAATCTGATCATTAGATTCTTTGAACAAGGCTTAGGACAGGTCAACATCTTAGGTTATCGTTGCTATGGAAGCAGGAGCAATTCACGAAAGCCACATACATGTGCCCGCTTTAAAGCCCTCCTCAGGGTTACACTGCAGATGGCCCGAGGAGAGAAGACAACTAGATGCTGACCGCGCTCAACCCTTCCCAAGGGGAGCCTGGTCCATCGAACTGAGGTAAATAAATGTGTTTCGAGCACGGGGTGCCACAAAGCCTGGCGGTTACTTGGCTACTACAGGGAAGTAGTCCTTTTAAACTCCAGGATCGCCAGTAGCCATAACGATGGCCGGTCACTCCTCGTGAGAAAATATAAAGCGGTCTCTCTTGTTGAAGAGGGTTTTTGAAAAGTCCGGTAAGAGACATACCAAGAAGATATAAAGTTGGACCCTTCAGTCTGCATATCCCAAGTAAAATTTTGAAAAAATGAACGGCAAAAGGGGAAAACAGATTGGCGACGGGAGCCCTGAGAACCGCGTGTGAGAAGCCTAGCCGTCCGGAAACCGCAGAGGTTGTAAATAACCCGAGGGCGTTAGGATACCCCACTCAACGGGGGGGGATGCTGGTCGACCAGAAGCAGCGTTGCGGCCTTCCCACCACTCCTCAGTCTCAGAGATGCCCAATTCAACCGCCACGGGCTGTCTACATTTATATAGGCAAGCGCGTGGCGACTTCCATCCCAGCACTTTAAAAAATCACTGAGTTCCAACCGCCGGTAACAACCACCAATCGGAGTGCCGGTTTAATGCGCATGCATATATATGCACACACGCACCTACTGCTTTTCCAGCGCGCTCGTTAGCCTATCATGCACAGAAGAACCAGCGCGAGGTTCGAACTTCCCCCCCGCCAATCAGCACTAAAGAAGAGGAGCCCGCGCCGTTCACTTGCACGCGCAACCATAGCTGTGGCTGAACAGCTGCCACCGGGAATGTCACCCTCCAGCTTCCAATCGAGCGCGGCTCGGATCGGACTCTCCGATCGACGAGTAGGGAACGAGGCTGGCTTCAACTTCCTCACAACAACGGCCTGAGTTTGGGCCGTTCCAGAAACAGCTTGTTGCGACTGTCCAACTGACCCCACACGCTGTGCCGCATATATTCTTTTATTATACTTCGTGACAGTTGAGCTCCCCATGCTGCTCCGCTTACCTTTTAAATTTTTCGCCATCTTCTAACAAGCGCCAAATTAAGAACAAGTCAGGCCCCGGGCCGGCAGCCAATCACAGCGGCCCGGGGAATGACGTCACGGGGGGTGTCCCGGGCCGGCAGCCAATCACAGCGCGGCCCAGGCAACAAGGGGCGGGACTTAAAAAAAGACACAGAAACGCCCGCGAATCGCGTTTTCACGGGGAAGCGTGATTGACAGCCAATCTCTTCCAATGGCTAGCCTCCATTTATGGAGCTAGCCAATGGAAGACAGAGGCGGGACTAAGCCCCATACTGTAGGATCATAAGATTTCGCCCTGGGCAGAGCACCGGCCAGGGCGAAACCTAAAAAAATGCTTCCTGTTTCAGAATGCAAACACTGGGGCCGTGGTCCAATGTACCTTTTATGACACCATTTCTATGTTCGTAGCCATTAAAACAGTGGACTGCAAATAGTGAACCACCTAGTTAATTTTCATGAGACAAGGAGTTTCAACTTTCTGCAAATTGGAAATTTGTGTTAGTACATAGGTTGCATCTCTGTTGTCAAACTAGTTGGGATGCAACTGCAGATTTGTGTTTGGCGAAAGGTCATAGTGCATTAGGCCCCTAGTTCCTTTTTGCTCACTGCCTGACATCATTGGTATGCAAACTGAATTCAATGAACAATTGCTTCAAGTAGAGTTGTCTTCCCCCTAATTTGACAGTGCAAATATAACAAGCATTGGTAAATGCATTAGGGTCCGCCTATGTGATAGATAATAGACTGTTTTTTGTTGTATGTTGTAGCCTTTTGAGTAGTTGTACAATATAAGTTGCAGAAAGTCTTTTAAAGTGGTATGACTAGTTTATGTACAAAAAGGCAATATACTGTGCTGCTACTAGTGGTATAGTGCGGGCAAGTAATAGCAACATTTTGACAAATTAAATGAAAAGAGAGAATTTGGGAGGGAATGTGGCCCAACGGCTAGGGCAGTCGACCTCAAAGCTGGAGAACGGTGGGAGCTCAACATTTTGTGATTCTGGGCAAGTCACTTAATCTCCCTGTGCCTAACAAAAATAAATGTGTCCATCTGTAATGTAACTGGTGCTCATGTAAAGCACTCTGATACCTTCGGGTCTAGTTCACGCTATATAAAACTCCACAAAAAAGGGAAAACTTATTAATTGATCTAAAAGCAATATTATGTGTTTAGAGGTGTTCTGACAACGTTTGGGCCCGATGCCACTGCACCTGCTGCACGATTCAAATCATGCACCAGTGTCTGTAAGATAACTTGCATTTGTGACTGCCTGTTTAGTAGTACAAGTTTTCAGTATTTGGTGTTTAGAGAGGTTTGTAGAGCTTTGGGCCCCAGTGTCACTGCACCTCCTGCACTATTGAAATCATGACCTTAGTGCCTGCAATGTGACTGCACTTGTGACTGCTTATTTTGTAGTTATATATAGCAACTAGCAGCCCGTCCCGACGTTGTCCGGGTATGAATTGCTGCCGGCCAGTAGTATATTGTTTTGTAGGATTTCGTTTATTTAGTATTTCTTATCTGTGACAGGCCTGTGAAACGCTCCGATTCACAGTGCACTGCTGATGCACTTAAGAGTGCGCATCCAGTAGTGTGTGAACTCGAGTTTCCCTACTTTATTTTTCCTTGCAATATTATATAGCGCAAACTCGACAACATGGCATGAGCACAATTTACATTACAGAAGGACACATTCATTTGTGGTAGGCACAGGGAAGCAAAGCGAATTGCCTGGAATCACAGGATGTTGAGCTGATGCCGAGATTTGAAACGTACCTCCCCAGCTCTACAGTTCGCAATTCTAGAACTTGTGGCGGGAGGTGTGTCTAAAAGTGTATGTCGGTGCTGGCCATCAATGAGAGAGACCTGTGCATTTTTCAAATGGGTGGTGAAAAAATATGAGTATGTTGCTGGAGATGTGGGCCGCCGTGCCACCAATGTACTTACCGGGGGAGGGTAAACACCCATTATTCCGCAACTTTCATTCCGCATACCATCACTCCACATACTTTCATCACGAAAGTACCATGACTCCGCAATGCCATTATAACGCATGGCATTACATTTTATATGCATTTACCACGCATACATTTACAACGAAATTCGTTGTAAATGCATGAATGGTAAAAGCATGTTTTTTTTAATGTTTGAATAAGGTAAGTATAGGTATAGGGGTATATGTTTTTGTGGTACTGAGGTATATGTTTTGGGGTGTTTGGGTATTTTAAGGGTTCAGATATAGTTTTGGGTTA
Organism: Lissotriton vulgaris; assembly: GCF_964263255.1. Taxonomy (NCBI): domain Eukaryota; kingdom Metazoa; phylum Chordata; class Amphibia; order Caudata; family Salamandridae; genus Lissotriton; species Lissotriton vulgaris. The sequence goes on from NC_141693.1 coordinate 435,544,900, forward strand.
TGGGGTACAGGGGTAGGTTTAGGGATAGGTATGGGTTTTGGGGTACAGGGGTATTTTTAGGGTTCAGGGCTAGGTTTGGGTTTTGGGGTACAGGGGTATTTTTAGGGTTCCGGCTAGGTTTGGGTTTTGGGGTACCGGGGTATTTTAGGGTTCAGGGGTAAGTTTGGGTTTTGGGGTACAAGGTTATTTTTAGGGTTCAGGGGTAGGCTTGGGTTTTGGGGTACAGGGGTACTTTTAGGGTTCAGGGGTAGGTTTGTGTTTTGGGATACAGGGGTATTTTAAGGGTTCAGGGCTAGGTTTGGGTTTTGGGGTACAGGGGTATTTTAGGGTTCAGGGGTAGGTTTGGGTTTTGGGGTACATTGTTATATTTAGGGTTCAGGGCTAGGTATGGGTTTTGGGGTACAGGGGTATTTTTAGGGTTCAGGGGTAGGTTTGGGTTTTGAGGTACAAGGGTATTTATAGGGTTCGGGGCTAGGTTTGGGTTTTGGGGTACAGGGGTATTTTTAGGGTTTAGGGATAGGTTTGGGTTTTGGGGTACAGGGTATATTTATAGGGTTAAGATGGGTCAGTGTTTAAGGGTGTTGGGGTATTTTAAGGAGTAAGGGTGGGTTATGATTATGGGGTGCAGGGGTATTTAAAGGGAGCAGGGTGGGAATAGCACACAATATGAGACATGGCATGAAGGGCAGAACGTACCACACGCCCCCAGCGTTTGTCACGCCCCCAGCACACGCCCACAGCACAACGCAGACACGCCCACAAGGGACTACTTTGCTGGCATGGTTCTTTTACCTTTTAAATGTATATGGTGGGCGTCTGCATAGCCTATGTCCTTCTGCTGCAACTTCCCTTTCCAACGCTGTATTGGGTGTTGTGATTGGTGCTGTTGTTCCTGAGATTACCCGCCTCAAAGGTTTGGGCTCTCTCTTTATTATATTAGTATAGATATATTGTGTTTAGAGGAGGTCTGACAACTTTTGGCTCCGGTGCCACTGAACCTGCAGCACCATCGAAATAATGACCCTAGATAACTGCACTTGTGACTGCCTGTTAAGAAGTAACATTTAGCAATATTCTATGTTTAGTGGGGTCTCTATAGTTGTTGGCCCTGGTGCCACTGCACCTTCTGCACCATGCAAATCGAGCCCCTTTTCCTTGCAAGGTAACTGCAATGGTGACTGCCTGATAAGTAGTAAAATATAGCAGTATTAGATGTTTCGAAGAGTTCTGACAACTTTTGGGCCTGTTGCTACTGTACCTGCTGCACCATTCAAATCAATACCCTGTTGTCTGCAAGGTAATTGCACTTTTGGCTGCCTGTTAAGTAGTAAAATATAGCATAGATCTTGTATATTAACTTTATTTTTAACTTGCAATGTTTATTACACACTTAGAATTTGATCATAATGACCAAATTGATTAAGTTAAAAAAATCAATCCGATAATGCCTTTCCAAGTGCAAAGAAAGATACTGAGGCATGAAAGGTACTGAGGAATGTCACAAACTTTCTAAGGCTAAAGCATCCATTTTACACAACTAAGTAATAAAAAGCAAGCATTCCAGCATACTGTTAGAAACGTTCTGCCTTTCTGTGGAAGAGATTTTATCTTGACTGGGGCTTAAACAGTGTGAGCAGCTTTAGCAAAAGTATTGTAAACGTATAACGTTTAGGAAAGATGAACTTGGTCGTAATGCAGTAACATCTCAGGCACCAAATAACCTTAAGAAAAAGTAAACGGGATTTGCATGTTGCATGCGTTGCAAGGCCTGTGTGGGCAACAGCAATTGTGTAAATATAAGAGCACCAAATAGCACTAGAATATTTGAGATCAAGGGGACCTTTGATTGCAATACGGAATACTGTGTGTACTGCCTAATTTGCCCCAGTAAGTTTTTTTACATAGGCAGTACAATACATAGAGCAAGAAAAAGAGTCTTAGAACACAAAAGAGCAATTCGCCACAATAATTAGCAGTACTCTGTGGCTCACCATTTTAAAGCTTCCCATGACCAGAATGACGAACTTTTGTCATTTGTAGTCTTTGATGCGGTAGTAGCACAGGAAACGGGAGGTGACAGAGAGCGCCAATTAAGAATTTTAGAATCTGAATACTTCATAGATTTTTAAACCTCATATCCTGTGAGTTTGAACTCAAGTGAAGAGTTAGCTGTGCACTTGGGCTAATCTGATATTCCCTATATTGAATTGGGGTAGGTAATGACACCAGGTGTGAGATCCGCAAATACATTAATTTCTTCTTGAGTGAATTAAATTTGTTTTTAATTGTAAAAAATATTTTTAGATGGTTTGGATATTTCTTTAAACATGTTATTATTTTGTCTTTGTTTGTAAATAGGACCATGTACTTATTGGAGACACTGTAGCAAGAAAGGAGTAAGGCACAAGATATAAATGTTTTCCTGCGGAGATAATTTCCATGCACTTTAGGCTTTGATATGGTTTATGCTGATATACCCACTTGGGCTGGACTGCAATGCAGACATTAATATTTGTAATGACATAGAACATGCCCACTTGGGCGAGACTCAACATGTTATATGAATGAAATTATGAAATGATTCCTGAAATATGCCAAAGGAACATTTAATTGTAGACTTGTTAATCGAAATTGAGGTCACAGCAATAGAAGGGTGATGTACAGATGTATTCACTATTAACAAGTTGTCGGGGTTAAGTGCATTTGGAATATTTATAAAATGCATATGATTAGCGCATTTATTCAACTTTGCACAAATTTGGTCGTATGAAATGAAATTGCAATGGATTCGTATCTACATTTCGGCTGCTTTCATTATAACGGGAAGCAGCAGTAATGCAATGATGATTCACAGATGTACTGTGGGCTTTGGTATTAATTATGAAGCATGACAAAAAAAAATATATTTTATTATCTTTTGTACATAGAAATGTTTTTATCAAATCCTTATATTGCAAGCTTTGGATATATATTGACTAATGTGATGAGACACCATTACAAGATGGCGCCCACAAACGTGTTACAATCACTGACCTCTTTCTAAGTTTATTACACAAGTATGTAAACAGAAGTAGAACAATGCTTGCGTCACGGTGACCAAGCTGTAATTGGCGAAACGCGTTGGTCGGAAGCTTTCGTACTTGCATTAAATAAGAATTAAGCATCTTGGAGTGTCCTGCGCTGTTATTTCTTGAAGGAGAAATTTCGCTGTTTGAATATACATATTAGTGTGTGTGTAGATATATATATATATGATATATATATAATATATAAAATATATATAAATATATATATATATATATATATATATATATATATATATATATATATATATATATATATATATATATATATATATATATATATATATATATATATATGCTCAAAGGCATCCAAACACAAAGTTTATAACCCACGCTCTCAGGATACAACGAGGAGACACCAATTACAACCAGTGCTGTTTAATTCACAACACGTTTCGCCGACAAACGGCTTGATCACGTGAATTCCTGCTCATGAATCATTGGTATATGTTACAACGTATACATGGACATCGACAGAGGACTGGAGACATGATTAGCAATAAATCATTACATTTACACAAATTGTGAAGATATATTTGCTTTTTCGTTTTCTCTGTATTTACAATGACACCATTTCAATTACTGATGGCAAAATGAAATTATACGGAAAATATGCAGAGAACCTCAAATGGAGTATTCCATTTGGGGAACTGCTGAGGGCCAAACGTAACTGCAACACATGTGTTGCCTATACTGAAGAAAGCGACATAATCTTAAACAGATTCAAAGAGAGGGGTTACCCGAATTGGGTTCTCAAGAGGGTCAAGGATAGAGCCAACTCAATTCAAAGATCAGATACCCTCGCAGATAAGAGTGAAGTGAATAAGGAGGATGAGGATGTCACCAGGCTCATCCTTACTTATAGTACTGATTCCCAAAACATCAAGAGAATTGTCACTAAAAATTAGGATATTCTTAAAACCGACAATGTCATAGGCAAGGAATTACCTGCTAGACCCAGTATAACATACAGACGGGGTAGGAGCATCCGTGACATGTTGGTCCGGAGTGACATTACAGTGTACCCTCCCATCAACATACAGGGAATGGATGGCTTTTTCCCATGAGGGCACTGTAAAGCCTGTGCCAACAGTAAATCTGTTAAGGAGGTTAGTTACAATGGTGTCTGCAAAAAGATTGTGCCTTTCCTCACGTGCAGTTCGACTTTTGTTGTGTATGCGATTGTTTGCACATGCAACAAATGGAACATTGGCAGCACTACATGTATGGCTAAGAAAAGAATATTAGAGCACACAAGAGCCATCACCAATTTTGACCCCAAATATTCGGTGGCACAACATTTTAGAGAAAAACATTTCTCCAATGTCAAAGACTTAAGTTTTATTGTTCTGGAACAGATAGTGAAAAGTCCGAGAGGGGGGAACAGAGTTCTTAAACTACGTCAGAGAGAGTCTAAATTAATTATTGACTTCCAGACTAAAGCCCCTGGGGGTCTTAACCAGGATGAAGAGTTAGCCGTACACCTTAAAAACGAGTTTTCATGCGTTCTCATTAATCTTCCAATTGTCCTAGATATGTTTTTGGTCCTATGTTAACATTATTCAAAATGTAACTGTGATTTTAATTTTACTGTATTTTCTTCTGTTTCAGAACCGCAATAAGGGGCCTAGCGCACCGTCACTTCACTTCACGGGACTTCTCCCCTTTTTCTGGTTCCTTTTCACATGGGCACTTTTCGCTATGAATCTCTATTGAAATATGGACACGTAACGGACCGTCTTATAAGGACACAGTGTATGTAATCTGGCACTTGCCAATACCTGTCACCTTTATGGGGGCATCTGACACTTGTCAACACTTTTTCCTTTCTTCACCTTTGGCGAGATTATTATAGACTCGCCAATATATCCCATCACCTTCTTTTCACCTGAAGGTCTTAACTTAAGAACTATGACATTCATGTCTCCTGTTCTGAACGGACCATGCTTGTCCTGATAACGTTTCCTCACGCATTTTGCGTTAACAGGGGTGGAGTTACGTCTTATTCGGGGATGGATTTACCTTCGAGAGTTTATTTAAATTTATTTAAGCTGATGGGTAAACCTCTCTTGCTACAAAAATGGACATGTACATTTATAAATATGAATTATATCGTTCATTTTCCACCGCGTATGAATTTGCATATTTTCCGTATAATTTCATTTGGACATCAGTAATTGAAATGGTGTCATTGTAAATACAGAAAAAACGAAAAAGCAAATATATCTTCACAATTTGTGTAAATGTAATGATTTATTGACAATCATGTCTCCAGTCCTCTGTCGATGCCCATGTATACGTTGTAACATATACCAATGATTCATGAGCAGGAATTCACGTGATCAAGCCGTTTGTCGGCGAAGCGCGTAGTGAATTAAACAGCACTGGTTGTAATTGGTGTCTCCTCGTTGTATCCTGAGAGCGTGAACGTGAACAAGCCGTGAGGTGAAACGCGTTGTTTGTTTTTGCTGCCAATAAACCTTCTTGCACAGCAACTCCTGGTGTGTCGTTTCACGTATTTTCCTGATGAGAGAATCTTTGGAGATATATATATATATATATATATATATATATATATATATATATATATATATATATATATATATATATATATATATATATATATATATATATATATATATATATATATATATATATATATATATATATATATATATATATATATATATATATATATATATATATATATATATATATATATATATATATATATATATATACATACTTCACGTAAACAGTGAAGTAGTGTGGCTCACTGGTTAGAGGCGGCAGACCCGAGAGCATAGGACGGCCCGGGACCAGGGTTCGATTCCCGGCGCGGCAGGTTTCTGGACCAGGGTCAGCGGACTCGATAATTCTCTCGCCTCGGTGCCCACTCTGATCAGCGATCACACTCGGCAACTCTGGGCATTAGCTTGCCTCATCTTCACTAACGGCCCCACCAGACCGCCGGGGATGCCTGGTCTCACCCTGGAGATACCCATTAAGGGACCATCTCTCAGGGAAGCCAGGAAGGGTTTCGCAGCGGTCGAAGCGCCTTGGGACCCTCCGGGTAAGTAGTGCGCTATATAAATGCCTATACATTACATTACAAACATTATTATTTCTGTTCCACGCATTAAGTCAAGGGGAAAACACGGTAATCACAACTTCAATTATGCTCATGAGAAATAGAGTATAATAAGGATAGTTTGGGCACTGGCCCTTCATTTTTTACATTGTTTTATGGTTCCTACATATATCCGTGATAATTTGATGCATATATGATAAAGAGGCACTGGCCCATGATTTTATGCATAATATCAGACGTATAATTCATTATATGATTATATATATGTTTTTACATAATCTTTGTATAATGTAGTAGAACGTGAATAGCGAAGTCTGTTTTCCATACCCATGAGAGAGGGGGAGGAGTAAACTATGTTGTGGAATGGTATTTAAGCACTTTGGGGGTCACGACATATCATGTGATCAAGTCCGGGAGTACCGACCGAAACGCGTTATGTCTGCATAGAGAAATAAAAAGAAGCACTTTATTCCTACCTGCCGTGTGGTCCGCGTCCTGATTTCTGGTCGTCCTGGTGGCGGTTGAGTCGGGAGTTCGTGAGGCATATATATATATATATATATATATATATATATATATATATATATATCCAACACCCCCTCTCGGTCCGGAGTGACATGTGAAGCCAGCAACTTTTGGACTTTAGTATGTTTGTACAATGTGTCACCCCCCCAAGCGGAGATATTACCACTGTGTCTCACCTTCTGCACGGGGAGAGAGGCAGTAGATTGCACTACTGGGGAATCAACTGGTCTCAAGTTTTATCTGTTCTCCTTGGATTCGAGGCTGGAGGTGAGAGAAGTTGTGCTGCCAACCGATTTTGGGACGCCACCTGGTGTATGGTGAGACCCCTCACTGAACCGGCCACCACATCGCACTACAATTACCAGCATGCAACGAGCGTCAGGCCAGCGTGAGGATTAATGCAGTGCACCTGCTAACATTCTGATCTTGGGAGTGGCAACCACCTTGTGTTTTTAAACAGCCCTTGATGTAAGAACTGCCGTAGAAACGAGGTACTGAGGAAAGCATATGCTGAAATGCGTCTGCCACGTTGCTGAAACAAATTTCTGAAATAAAATCAGTTGTTAAAATCCTGACGTGTCGGACTCATTTGGATGTGAGTGAGTATTGGTTATATATATTCACTGAAAAAACCATAGGTTACACATACGTTATAGTTAACTGATGTCATCAGTGATGTCATTTGAGATGTCATCAGTGATGTCATGAGTGATGTCACTGACCATGTCATGAGTGATGTAATATGTGATGTCATCAACAGTGCATTGCGGGCACGCGAGTTATAGTTAGCTGAACTAACTATAACGGGGGAATTTCAATGGTTTTGTATGAGAGAAATGTCCAGCTAACTATAACATATGTGTAACCTATGGTTTTTTCAGTGAATTTCTAAGGTTTTTTTAAATGCTAATTCCTAACTATAACGTATGTGAAACCTATGTTTTTCTCAGTGAATTTGCAAGGTTTTTTAAATGCAAATTCCTAACTATAACGTGTGTGTAACCTATGGTCTTTTTTCTGTGAAGTTGCAAGGTTTTTTAAATGCATATTCCGAAATATAACGTGTGTGTAACCTATGGTTTTTTCAGTGAATTTGCAAGGTTTTTTAAATGCAAATTCGTAACTATAACGTGTGTGAAACATATGCTTTTTTCAGTGAATTTGCAAGGTTTTCTAAATGCTAATTCCTAACTATGACGTATATGAAACCTATGGTTTTTTCATTGAATTTCAAAGTTTTTTAAAATGCTAATTCGTAACTATGACGTATGAGAAACCTATGGTTTTTTCATCGAATTTCAAAGTTTTTTAAAATGCTAATTTCTGTTTCAATTAATATATTTTTTATTAAAAAAAATTTAAACAAACTGCCTATCTATATTGTAATACATTGATTGCATCCTAAAATATTCAATGGGTCACCTTTATTTAATGATTTGGATAACGTTGAACAAAATAGTCGACATCTTCAATCAAAAAATGAACAGTCAAATTTGTTAATTTTTTTTCTGTTTTGTTTTAGACGTGCGCGCAACATGCGCGCACCTCGTGATTTTTTATTTAAAAACATTTTTTTTTGCCCTTCGGGGTCCTTCAGGGACCCTCTGAGAAGGCCTAGGGGGGTCAAGGAGTCTCTACCCTGCCCCCTTTTCATGTTCTCCACTTTTATTTTTGGCTCTCTTCTACCTCGGAGTGACAAAATGGTGGCCAAAGGGTGCGAGCACCTCGCGATTTAAAAAAATAAATAAAAGTTTGTTTGCCCTTTGGGGTCCTTCTGGGACCCCCTGAGAAGACCTAAGGGATCAGGAAATCACTAACCTACCCCCTTTTCAGGTTCTCCACTTTTGTTTTGAGCTCTTTTCTGCGTCGAGGGTGCGTGAACCGTGCGCACACCTCGCGATTTAAAAAAAAAAAAAAGATTTTTTGGGGGGCCTTCGGGGGTCCTTCAGGGACCCCCTGAGAAGGCCTAGGGGGTCAGGAAGTCTCTACCCTGCCCCTTTTCACGTTTTCTACTTTTGTTTTTGGCTCTCTTCTGCCTTCGACACAAAATGGCGGCCAACACTTTCTGGTTTCCTCTGATTAGAATGTTGACAGACATCTAACAACAAATCAGAATTCAGCTCGCGAACACCCGATTTGCGCACCGTGCGCGCACGGGTGTGCGCACGGTGCACGCTTATAGATAAATATTTTTCTTTTCTTTTAACTTTCTCAGTAACTACTGGAAGGATTTACACCATTTAAGCAAAAAGGTGATCTGCGAATCAGACTCTACCATTTTGCCAAATTTGGTGTAATTCCATTCAGCGGTTCGGGCTGTATCCGTGTCTAAAGGTCCTATGGAAATTAACATTGGGAAAACACGTTTTGGGACCCCCCTTTTTTTCGGCCCCCGCTTCACGAATCTACCCGAGACTTTCAGGGAAGAAGCGGAGCGGAACGGGCCATCTTCTTTGAGAAATTCACAAAGATTCGTCCACCGGCGCCACAGTTATTCCCAATAGAATGTTGCGGATTTCCTATGGAAACTAGGTCCTAACTACACCAGTAGGTAATATATATATATATATATATATATATATATATATATATATATATATATATATATATATATATATATATATATATATATATATATATATATATATATATATATATATTCACTGAAAAAACCGTAGGTTTCACACCAGTTATAGTTAGGAATTAGCATTTAAAAAACCTATTAAATTCACTGAAAAAAACATAGGTTTCACACCAGTTATAGTTAGCTGGAAATTTTACTGACATAAAACCATTGAAATTCCCACGTTATTGTTAGTTGGACTCACTATAACTTGCGCGTGTAATGCACTGCTGATGACATCACATATTACATCACTCATGACATGGTCAGTGAATGTAATAGGTTTTTTAAATGCTAATTCCTAACTATAACTGGTGTGAAACCTATGGTTTTTTCAGTGAATTTCATAGGTTTTTTAACTGCTAATTCCTAACTTTTTATAGGGCCTCATACCTATGTGTTATTTAGTGAATTTCTAAGGTTATTTATTAGCAAATGTCTATAGCTTAGAAAGGTATGTTTTTCTAAAAATTAATCCTATATTGAATATTAATATAAATTTTGTTTTTAAAGTATATATATATTTTTTTTATATTTCACTCTGGAGCGCTCCCGGTGCGCGTACCGGTGAGCGCCCAGGCGCGCGTACCGGGGCGCGTCCCGTCAGCGCACCCAAAAAAAAAAAGAAAAAAAAATAATGAAGGAGTGAGCATGAGGAATGGGGACAAAAAAAGTGGTGTAAAGAGAAAGAGAGCTAGAGGGAGAAACACAGAAGGACTGCGTAATAGATAGTAAAACAGAGAAAAGGTATAGGAGGAAGAAACTGAGAAAAGGAAAATGAATAAGGGAGCAAAAGAAGAGAAGAAAGAGGAAGAAGACTAAAGCAGAGGTTCTAGGCCTTGCGCCACCAGTGCGTCATTTTTTTCCCCATGTTAAAAGTGACGCACCAAAGGCACAAGGCAATCAATAAATAAGGCCCAAATGTAAATACCATTCATTTGCCCCCAAAATCGTTTTTTGAATAACATTTTACAAACACTGCGCAGGTCTTATGTACAAGCATTCAATTTCACTACTGAAACTTCACTCTTTCACAAAAAACAATTCCTCTAGCTTACATATGTAAATATCAAACATTTCCCAAAAACATGCCATAAACCAACAAGAAAAAATCTCAATCTGCTTCCAAATCTGAGGTAATGCAACTGACATCATTATAAAAGGTTCAAATATATTTATTTATTGAGGCAAACACTATTTATTCCTTCTCAAAAATGTAAAAGCCAATAATTTCCCTAAAATCGTTTTTTAATTAACATTTTAGGAACAGAGCACAGGTCCTTTTTACAAGCATTCTTTTTTACTACTGAAACCCATTGATTTGCCCTAAAATCATTTTTTAATTAACATTTTAGAAACAGAGCACAGCTCCTATGTACAAGCATTCATTTTCACTACTGAAACCCATTGATTTTCCCTAAAATCGTTTTTAATTAACATTTTAGGAACAGAGCACAGGTCCTATGTACAAGCATTCACTTTGACTACTCAAACCCATTCATTTGCCCTAAAATCGTTTTTTCATTAACATTTTGGAAACAGAGCGCAGGTCCTATGTACAACCATTCAACTACACTACTAAACCTCACTATTTTTCAAAATACATATCCTCTATCTTGCAAATTTTGAAACCATGCTTTTTCAAAAAGCATCACACAAACCAACAGCAAAGAAAAGCAATGTGCTTCTTAATCTGAACTCTCTATCTATATCAAATGAATCATAACTCACCTTTACAAATGCTTTTGGAGATTGAGAACAGTGTCAGATACGCACACCAATATTTCTTTAGGAGAGCAAAAGGTATGTTCTCCAGGCACTGCAACCATTAATGGCACTGATAACCTCTAATTCTACACAGATATGCCTCATTTCAACCAATCAAAACTCTTCCCTCACTATTTTCAAACCAACACCTTTCCCCCTCTCAGATCTTTCTACCTGTTACCATAGCAACTCCCTCCTAACTGACCTCTCAGGTTCGAAAGTTTATTCTACAATGTTGCAAATTAAGTCAGCAAGGATGTTTGACCAGCTTATCCAGGGCATTATTGCTTTTAGTGACTTTTTCTTAACCATTCAAATTGCTTCTTTCAAACAACACAACCATGCACCCTAACTTTCAGTTTTCAACTATCTGAATCCTCCCATCATTGCTAGTGATTCAAGAGCAGGGAAACTCCACAATTATTTTTTTGTAAACTCCTACTGTTCCAACTGCCATTTCATTCCCACACTTCATCTGACTGCACCAAAACCTTCTCTCATCATGTATTCTGTGTGGATTATTGGACATAGCTACATCCACTGGGCTCAAAGGTATGCAGCTAGCAGACATTTTCACAACCTTGATTTATCAAATGTGGACATCAAGTGGATTGGCCAGAGAGGATTGAGATGTCACCAATTGATACCATTGGTGAAAACCTTTTTGCATCTGCCAAACCCTGACCTCTTAATAGTGCAATGTGGTGGAAATGACGGGCACTATGACTGGGGTTGGTCTGGAAATGCTTTTAAGGACACCTTTGATCAATTGATGACACTTTTTCCACAAACTGCCTTGGTATATTCCAATATATGCCAAAGACAGAAATGGAACTGGTCCAACCAATTTTGTCCACAATTTGAGAAAGCACGGAAACATGTGAATAAATCTGTTTCTGCTTACATGAGAGACTATGGAATGGGTTCAATATACAACAATAACTTGCGTTACAACATGCAAGACAACTACAGAGGAGATGGTGTGCACTTCTCAGATGAGGGGAATAGAATATTCCTCCTGAATTTAAGACTGTGCATTGGAACCTACTTGTAGGTACTTAAATCAGCCACAGAACCCAAAAGCTCTTTTCAGGGCTACCCTACCTCTGATCACTCATAATGATTTTCTTTTTCTAACTTTTTTCACTATTTTTCACTAAAGTACACTCCCCGGTACGCTCCCCGGTGCGCGTACCGGGCGCTCACCCCGTGAACAACTTAAAAATATTTTTGGGGGGAGGGACATAAATGGACCTTCTAAACCCCCCTCAGAAAACCTAGAGGGTCAGGAAGTGTCTACCGTGCCCCCTTCTACCCATTCCCAACGTTGTTTGTCCTCCATCTTGTGTCTCAATTCTACCGAAACACAAAATGGAGGACTCCCGTAACGCTGCCGGTGCGCGTACCGGGGCACGCACCGGTAAGCGCTCCCAAAAAAAAGGTGGGAAAGTAATTTACAGAAAAACCACTGGAGACACTTACACCAAATATAGAATAGGCCCTACTACATAGCAGTCCCTACAATTTACCCAAATATGGTGGTATTCCATTGAGCCATTTGGGCTGTAGCCCTGTCTAAATATCCTGAGGTAAATTACATGACAAAAACACATATGAAGCTGTTTGAATTTACAACCAATTAAAATGTTACTTACATTTTGAACTTTTATGTGCTGACATTTGATTGGTTAAGTACATGAATATATATGAAAAATGAGAAGGAAACACAGCCATTTTGACTAACACTACCTAAGGTACATTTGGAAAGAATTTTGACTGAAAACATCAACTACTTTGAAATAGGTAAGTTGTTAATTTGAAAGGAGAACTATGTTATGCACTTTAAGTTAATTTGAGAAAACGTTTTCTGATAGTTATATACTGTCCCTCTGTAAGAGTTAGAGATTGAGATAGACTTCTCTGTTATAATTATGGATTGAGTTAGGCTTCTCTGGTATAATTATGCATTTACTTAGGCTTCATCACAGGCACTTTTTAATAGTTCTACTTCCTGCCTGAAACCATACACTGCCCAAAGATAACTTCACTGTTAAAAACTCACAAGTACCTGTCTGAACTTAAACCCAACAGTGCCCTATCTCTACTGATATATTTATTTTTTATGCAATTTACAGCAACAAAATGGAAGGAGAACAGAATATTTCTTTCGAAATTGTTTTGGACAACAACCCAGAAGAAAAAATTACTGAGAATGATAACTTTGATTTTATGGATGACTCTTTGGACCATCAATTAGTTCAGTGTGTGGAATCAATAGAATCACAGAATGAAAATGAGGACATTCCAGATGATCTAATGTTAGAAGGTCTTTTAAATTTTGAAAAATCAGAACAATAAATTTATATTTAATATTTAAAAATTGTTTGAGACATTATTCATTTTTATATGTAATTCATCAAGTAGTTCCAAAATGTTTATAATATAAAGTAAGACTTATAGAATACTGTGCAACTTTTTTGTGTTACATAGTAAGTTTGCCATTATTTACTTCCTTTCTCCCACTATATTATCTCCAATGTGTATTGAACATCTCTTTATCATCTCCTGCCTCCATGTTGTTTCTGCTTTCCTGACAGACTATGGTATGAATTCCATATACCACAATAACTTCTGTAACAACATGCAAGATATCTACAAAGGAGACGGTGTATATTAAATTTTAGACTCTGCATTGTTACCTACATGTTGGCACTTAATAAAAAAAAAACAACAAAAAGAAAAATTAATAAACATACAATTTTTGAAAAGTCTGTCATTCTTTTTTTCCCCATGGTACGCTCCCTGGTGCACTCCCCGGTGCGCGTACCGGGCGCTCCCCCCGCAAAAATCGAAAGAAAAATATTTTTTTTGCCCCGCGGGGCCCCTTTATGGCCCCCACATCAAACCTAGGGGGTCAGGGGGGGTCTACCCTGCCCCCTTATGGTCAATTCCCCCCTTTGTTTTTGCCACCTCTTGTGTCTCGATTTTACCGAGAGACAAGATGGCGGCCGCTCCGGACTGTTTCGAATGTTTACAGACACCCGAGAGCCGATCAGCTTTCCGTGCGCAAGTCGCGTGGCACGCCGGTGCGCGTACCGGGGCGCTGCCATAGATATATATATTTTTTTGAACCTAAAGTACTCAAAATCCACTGGAGCACATATCTTGAGACATAGCAAAGGCACATCGGGCTACCAGTCCCTACAATTTTGCCAAGTTTGGTGGAAATCCATTCAGCCGTTCGGGCTAAAAGTGAAGTCGACCGCCCTATGGAAATTAACATGGGGAAAACATGTTTTGGGACACCCCTTTTATCTCGGCCCCCGCTTGACGAATCTCCCCCAAACTTTCAGGGAAGGAGTGGGCCATTTTCTTGGAGAAATTCGCGAAGATTCGTCCACCGGCGCCAAAGTTATTCCCAATAGAATGTTGCGGATTTCCTATGGAAAGTAGATCCTAACTATAACTACCTACTGGCGACCGCCAGTAGGTAATACATATATATATATATATATATATATATATATATATATATATATATATATATATATATATATATATATATATATATATATATGGTGTCCACCCACATGAAACCGCACACAAATACAGGCGGATCCGGCAGTTTCCCACAGGTTCCTTTATTCAAAACAGCAAGCAAGCAGCATTTCAGGATATTTACACAGCCCAATGCGTTTCGGGGTTCTTTCCCCCTGGTCACGGGCATGCTGAGTGGCGGATTGCAACCACGAGTCAAGTCTCGTGAGGTTTTAAAATCCTACCCCCAGATGGGCCTCCTGGGACTTGTAGTGCAACACATTGTTCCACATATGGATTCCGATCACTTTCGCACATTTTAAAACTCTGAATGAGCATTCAATCATACTGCCAGCAGTTTAAGCCTTGATCACATGACACGCTCCGTCAGGTGAGCAGTTTTTTTATACTGTTTTTTTCTCTTTTTTCTGTTACTCAACCAGTGTTTTTAAAGTGACAAGTGCTTAATTTTAAGAACCATGGAAACAGAAGAACAATTCAAATTCAAACAGAATTGGGGAAATAATAGCAAACCACTTCTTTTTCATAAAAAGTAGATGTTCCAGTAAAATACCTTAACTCAATTAATTATGCTTACAATTCCCAACAGTTGATAATCTGTTTTATATCAAACAATTTAATTCCGTTTGTAGTGCACATATGCTAAAAATGTCTAAATTTCTTTAAACTTATCGTTAAAAGGCCCAATTCTTGTGTTACATAAAATCATTATTGTAAAACATTTCTGTATAAATACCGTATGAACAGTCCTTTAACAAAGTGCAAATTTTGCAAATACAGTACAGTTCTCTTTTAGTTCCATGTAAAGTTTGTAAATTTAAAGTGCAAGTGCTGTGCAAATGTATCAATTTGTGATAAAAAAAACTTGTTAAAAACCCTATGAAAAACTACTTATTCACCCTATGTGTTAAAAACTTGTGTAAAATGCGGCAAGCAGAGTGTGTTAATTCATTTCTAGAATATAAGACATTTCGTAAACACAAATGACAGTTTATAGATGGCCTATTGAAAGTGTGACTTTAAAATATTGATCTCTCGCAGGAAATTTATAAACAAGTATACAGTTCTTCTGTGGCATTTCGACCCCTTCGGTATTTTGTATCAAGAATAATGATGTAATCAGCCTCTAGTAGTCTGAGCGCTCTTTCCCTGTCACCCCCTCTTTTATTGGGAGTGACCGCATCTATCATAAAGTAACTCAGGCCTTTGGGGTCCGCTTTATGTGATTCACTGAAATGCCTGATCTTGATTTTTTATAACCTTTAAGTGCTGGAGTACCTTTCTGTGTGCTTGTAGTATCGTGCTACCAACATAGTGCAGCCCTCAAGGGCAGTCCAGCACATAGACGGCATAGTCTGTTTTGCAATCGAGGGACTTGGTTATGAGATTTTCCTTCACACTGAAAGGGGTTTTGTATGTAGTCTGGTTGCTGCAGTGCTGGCACGCCTTACATACTTTACATTTAAAAAAACCCCTTTTTTTGTGTCAGCCACAAGCTTTTACTGGGACCTGTTGGATCATTCTGGACCAGAATATCCTTCATGGACACTAAGCATGGGCGAATTTTGCGAATTTTGCGAATTTGCGGTTCGCGAATTTGCGTATTCACGAATTCGCAATCCGCAAAATCCGCGAACTCTCGCGAATTTGCGGATTTTTTCTTTTTTTTTTGTGTTCGCAAGGGTTTCTGGCAGTTCGCAAGGGTTTTGTACTAGTTCGCAATTGCGAACTTACTTGTCGGCTCGCAACGTTCGCGACTATGTTGTTTCTACGTCTGGTTCATCATCACAGGTTCACAGCACCCTCTGTTTTACCACTGCCACCCTCTGGTTTACCCATGTCACCCTCTGGTACATCACTGCCACCCTCTGGTTCATCACTGTAGATTATGGGGGGGGAAAGCAAGCATACCTGCCCTGCTTCAACTGACATGAATTAATTATGTGTAACTGAATTTAAACTTCCAGTCTGGCACCTGCTTCCTTATCTGTAATTTGCTTTCTGTTACAGTGCAATTTTTTTTCAGAGGACCTTTGTGGCCTACTTGTAGCTATTCTATGAGCCTGCTGTGAGGGTCAGAGCAGGGTCATGGAATAGTTCCAAGTAGGCAACTGACCTCTGGAGGGGCCCCTCAGGAAGCACTACAGGGAATGGTTACTAATGATGAGTTTGAACTTTTGCACCTGCTGAGTGCTTTCAGTTTTGAAAAACTCGTTTTTCTGCAATTTCGCGGGATTCGCGGGGCGCGAATTTGCACGAGATTAAATTCGGACGCCGCGAATTCGTGCGAATATGCGATTTGTTTTTTTGTGGCGTGTTAGTTCACAAGGTTTTGTGCGTTTTAGCGAGCCGCTTGTAGCGCAACGGCGCAAAGTTACCCTCACGGTCGTTCACGGGCGCGGCCATCTTGTTTGCATGACGTATTTCCATTTCCGGGCGCTATGTGTTATCTCGCAAAGTGTGCGGCTCGCTAGTACAAGTTCGCGTGTGATCGTGAGGGAAATCTCGCACGAACTTACCCTCGCGGTCGTGAACGGGCGCGGCCATCTTGTTTCTCATTCATTGCTATGGTTCTGGGCATGCTTTCTGTATCCTCTCTGAATCTCTGCCATCCTTTGCTTGTTTGAAGTTTTTTTATCTATTTTACTTATTATCTATCCCTCTATTTTTCTAGCTCTATATTTTTGTGTTTTCTGCTACTTGTGGTTCATTTTAAACTACATTTTAAAACTCTTTTCTTTTCTTCTTCCCTATTCTATTTCTTATTTCTTATTTACCTTCCTTTCTGCCCAGACCATGGTAAAGGGAGCCGGGAAGTATCCTGAGAAGGGGAAGGGTCCAGCACCCCGTGCCCGGCTCCCGTGCGGGCGTTTGAGGGGGGAGACAGTCACAGCCCGGGAGATCTTCAGCGCGGAGGAGGTGGCCACACTAGTTTTTTATGTTCAGCGCCGCCTCCCCAGGACCATCATGGCAGGCGGCAAGATCGCTAGCGGGTATGGGATCCGGGAGCGCCGGAAGCGGTGGGAGAAGGTGTGCCGGGCCATGTACCAACACTCTCGCGTCCGGCGCACCTACAACCAGGCCACCCACCATTGGACGGATCTCCTGGACCGGGAACGCGACTTGATTGACCTGCTCGGCCTCGAGATCCCCGGGCTAGGTGAGTAGTAGTAGCTATTTCTGCACTACTCTGTTTTCTCCTCCTCTGTGTGTTATTATATTGCAAATTTTTGTTTTTTACCAAGAGCAATACTGCTGCTGATTACATTGTAGGTAAATTATATTTCAAAATCTTCGGTGCATTTCAGGTGCACTGCTCTCTTTCTCAGTAGCATTGCTACTATGCATATTTGTTTTCGATTTTGTGTTCATTTCATTGGCCTGAGAAATTATGTATGAGTGTAGTTTAAAGAACTGCGTATTGCTAGACACTAAGGGTCAGATTTTTAATTACCGGCGCATCCCTGCAAAGTAGCAGGGATGCGCCAGTAATTGTGCGCCACACCACCACCACCCATGGTGCGCCGTATTTACAATGTGGCGCACCATGGGCCCAAAACATCACTGAAGCGTTACGCATCTGTGCCGTAAAGGCGGTGCATTGCTGCAGTTGCGTCGCAACGATGGCACAGCTCCAGCAATGCTCTGGGGTGCCCCAATGCTGCATCAAGCCGTACGTCTGCTTCAAGCAGGCGCAGGGTTTGAGTCACGCATCATTGTCCTAAAAGTGACTGATTGAAATCTTGTAGATTTCCCTCAGCCACTTTTAGTATGCGTTCCTGCGCAGGAACGCCCTCCCTTGCGCCGGAACGCCCCCTGATGGCGCAGGGCTTTACAATGTGATGCATCTCCCATATGCGTCACGTTGCTAATATACGCCGCACCATGGCGCCTCTTTTGTTCTGCCGCTGCGTCACAAAAGTCACGCAACAATGGAGCAAAAGAGCCGCAAGGGGCTTCTAAATCTGCCCCTACAGACTACAGTCCAGTCCTTCCTTTGTACATCTGGCTTTAAGAAGAAATAGTGGTGGAGGATTGATAGTTTGAGTATTTTAATGACTGGTTAATGTAGTAGGAAACTTTTTAGTGTTGTCGCTGATCTGCAATCACGATGGACTTAGTCTGTCACTTCGCGTGCTGCGGACTGCTGCCTGCCAGTCCTAGGCGAACCTTTTTAGTAGTTTGTTTAGTGAGTTACATAATTTTCCAAGTCGACGGTCCGCAAATCAAGCAATACTAATATCGTAGTAGACCACATGAGATAGGTCAATATATCCCGTGATATAGTTGTCTATTTGCTATTTCGCCAAAATATTTTGTTATTGTTCTTTTGAAATGTTTGATTTGGTTGACAAATATCATCCATGTTTTCTGGTCTTTCTTTCTTTCATGTTGTACATCAGCTCCCCCCAGGGGCAAGAGGATATTGGAGGAGGCTGCTGCTGCTGCTGAACAAGGCCAGGATCGGTCAGGCGAGGGCTCCTTTGCTGGCCCCGGTAAGTTTTAATTTTAATAAAGAGTACCTATTTTTTCTTGGCGTTCCTCATTCGCTTTTCTCTAAATCGTCTTTGATCTTCTTGTAGACTGTATCTAAATTCTTATCCTGCCTCGACTATGACTCCCTGTGGTATTACTAGATTATTCTTTTTAGTCTGTCTGTGTAGCTAACTAAGATTGCCCATTTGGCAAAAGGTGTAAAACGAAACTCCCATTCTAGTCAGCAATAGCTCTATGCACTGAGTGCAGTCCTCTGGGATTGTCCATAATGTCTTTTCAAGTCTTCTAAATGTTTATCCTTCTTTGACAATTACCAACAATAAAAAGGTGAATGACCACCAAGAAAGAATAAGATAGTAGTACTTTACTTTTGGTTTGGATAGGAGGACAATCCATACTACTACTGTTGCAGGGACAAATCTGCACAAACAGAACTATGGACACTAAATAGTGCATTGTTTATCAATTATAATAGGCGCAGGTAGACTTTCCACATACCTCAGTGATTTCAGTCTTTGAAGAACCCCCAATCTCCTTACTGACTAGATAGTGTGGCAGAGTCATTTAGCTCCCGAATTCATCGATGATTGATCCCCAATGATGATTATCCAACGCAGGACAAGAGTACGGAGTCAGAGTCCAGAAGTGTCAGAGGCACAGACTCATGCTTGCAAATTGCAAAACCTTTTGCTCATTCACTCTTGACCAAAAACCACAGAGTCTATTTAAGTGTTAAAGCTTTATTAAAAGTAAAAATATTTATTAAAATCAAGCTTGTCATAAAACATAAAGTACGGTTGATTAAAAATGGAAAAGTGCTTATAGTGATTATTTCACACATTTATTGTGGGCGAGCCGAGCCCTCACCTGGTTTGAACTTCTTTTTGGTGCTAAATCGTTGGTCCCTCTGTTCTAGTGGTGATGATGATGATGATTTCTTCTTAGAAGTGAATCTTCTGTCTGTTATGAGAAAAATGGTGCGTGTTAAAAAGCAAGCATTCATCAGTTGTGCCAAAAAGGGCAGCAAGACAACACCCTTCCCTGGAAAAAGGGTCATTTTTACTTTAGAGTAGACAGTCACAAATTATTAGATTTGTTTCTGTATTCACATTTCTTCATTCCTAGACAAAATACTAGTGAGTGGTGTATGTCTATGACATCTAACATTCTTAAATGTACTTTGTAGGTGGAACATCTGGTGCTGCGGCCCAGCGCGGAGGTGGAGGAGGAAAGCTCTGGGGAGGAGCGGTGCAAGTGCCGTACCAAACTGCTGTGCGGGTTGCCACGGTAGTGGCGGGCAGTGGTAAGCTCTTATATTCCTTACTTATTGAGATTGCAGACTGCATAGTGTGCTCCCCTTGGGAAAACGTAAGGATGAACTAAGAGTTACTTTGAAGAGCATGTAACACCGCACCCGCACGTCCGTCCCAGTGTAGGAAAGGCAAGGAAAAGAAGTTGTAATACTAATTTTGTCCGAATACTACCATGAATAGTAGCAGTAGTTTGTATTGCAAGCACAGCATATATCCGGCTATTACGATGGCCACTCACTACCTCTGTTAATAAGTTTAGTAGAACTCGGTCATTCATGTGTGGATGTATCACTGTTCACTCAATAAAAAGCTAAGCACCTAAAGTCATCCCATATGTAAGCAAATACATACCATGTGCAGTGATAGATAATCAGATTATTTATCTTCTTCATTTTCTTTTTCTAGTATTCATTGGCACTGTAGGGTGAAAGTTACATTAATTAAGCAGTAGCCCTTGTAACAGAGTATTCTCAGTGCCACCCATAATAGAAAAGTAAGAGCATCACCCCCTGCATGTACTGGTCTGGTACAGTAACGCAAGTCTGTCTCACTCATCATGGCGGGCGTCTGTTTTTCTCAGGTGCAAGTTGACTGCGCTGGCATTATGCCGGCTTGCAGAAGTTAACGTACCAATTTTGCTAAACAAGAGAGAAGAAGAAGAATAAGACTGGTGTACTGTCATAGTCGACTCTAAAGGAGTGAGTCCATAGTGCTCGTAGAATTGATTCCTTAAACTCCCACTAAGAAGTGGGAGGTTAGATAGATACTGGCCACAATAGTTATGTACTGCGCTTGCAAGTTGCTAGTTCTACTGTGACACAACTTTCTGCTGAATCATTTTGTGTTAATCTTAAAGAGCATTGGTTACAGACTATGTCTTTTTCTTTCTTCATATAGATGCTCCTTCCAAACCAACACGGAAGGAGCTGGCTAGACGGGCCCGGCAACGGAGGCTGGAGGCCACTGTCACCGAATATCGGCGGCTGGTGGCCCAGGAGGAGGAGGACATGCAGAGTACGTCTACAACATCTACGGCAACACCTGCATCCTCCTCTGCGCTCCCTGGGTCAGCCTGTCAGCGCAGCAGGTCTCCAGCGGTACGGAGACGGGGTACCGCAGCCACCCGCCACTGCCGAGCAGCAAAGAAATCAGCTGCCCCCCACAGCAGTTACAAAAAAGTATGCATCGCCTTTCCCTGAGGGTCTCCTACCTCGAGCAGGAGCTCCTCAACCCCAAAACCCTGCTCGAGACCCTCCGCAAGGAGCATGCCGACCTGGCCCGGAAAGTCAACAGCAGCAGCCAGCAGTAGGAGGAGACTGTCCCTTGCCCCTTTTTTACTTCTGGGGGGTGGGAATTGGGAGTTGGGTTTTTTGGACTTTTCAAGGACATTCGTTGGGGTTAGGGAGTGGAGGTGGGTTGGGCCTTGCGGGAGATTATTTTTGTTAGGGATATAAATATACTTTAAACTTTATCTTAGAATACGTGTTTTTTTTTACTGCTTTTGAGGCTGGTGGGTGGGGGTTTAACAGTAAGTTTGTTTTCCTGAAACTTAAGTGGCATCTTGATTCAAGTTGTGTAATTAATTGCCCAAATGTTTTCAAAACTAAGTGCCTCTCACAGAGTAAGTGAATACAATCAATAGTCCTAGGTCATTTTCAGCCCAATTTCCAAAATCACTCCGCGTGCGCTCTGCAGCTAGGCCCTAACTCCCCTCTGCCACCATGGATTTAGTTCAACCCTCTTGAAATCAAAAGTATCCATATCTAGCAGTGCTCCCAGACCCCGAAACCCACTCACAAACACCAGGAAGCCCCCCAAACAGGCCCCCGAAAACACTAAGTTGAGCAAAATATCAGAAAATGCAAAAACTTTTTCCGCATGGATTTTGTCCAAACCACTTTTATCCGGTATTAGACCTTCCCAGCAATGCCTCAAGACTCACCCACCCACCCGCAAAAAAGCACAACACCCCCAAACAGGCAAAAAGCAAAAATGGAAAATCTCATACTTACAATATTTTTCAGCCTTCTGTCCAAACGCGCTGGAAGGGCGAGATTTTGATCGATACCTTATCACTATTGATCTAAAACCCCGATCTGGTCGACTGAACCTTTATTGCCTGTCGTTGAGGGAAGAAAGTGCATCTCTTACCAAGTTAGTTTACCCAATAAAGGACTCCGCTCCAAAAGATCACAAACAACTTCTAGCTTTCAAAGATTTATTATAAAGTCAAGATAAGTTGCAGGTACAAGCATCTCAAAATGAGATTCACCAGATACACGGGCCCAACTACATACATGTGCTCTCTGAAAGCCCTCAGACGAGCAACGGAAACTACAAGAACCAGTTCTAAAAATAATAGGGCTATTAGCATAGACACATATTGAGATCTCTCAGTCATTTACAGCCGGAGGGAAAATACAGGTTAGGCTGTCCCTACCCTGATCTAGATGGTATCCCTACTTAACCAGGTCCCTACCTAACAAAAGGTGTCAGCAGTGAATGACCCCCAAGGGAAGTCACCCACTCTCAGTCTCTTGGTGAAAACCTATAGTTCTCCAATCATGACCCCTCTCTGCCTACCCATCCGCTCTCTTAAGGGTCCTCAGGCTTCTGCTCTCCCTCCACCCAGGGGTGCTGTCCCTAATACAAAAATACAACAACATTTAGGACGCCCCTCGTGAGACGCCCCTCACGTGGTGTAGCTTCTGGCTTTTTCCATGATGAGGCCTTGTGGTTAGAGTCGACCTTGCTTCTCAGACTCTTCTCCGGCCCGCTGATACCCCTTAAACATTCCGGAACCCTCCTCCATGTCTGGTCCGTCTCTTGAACAAACTTCTATTCATATTATTTATAATTGAATACCCCCTTTTCTCTTACAGACAGACATCTGCAGCCAAATCCCAATTCTCATAGTCTTCCAACCGCGTTGCAACATTCTCCGGCCCAGACTAATATGTGTAAATCAACGTTAAAGCATTCCAGCCTTACAACATTTCTCATAATGATTATAGTATTCAACTTCTTCCATTATTACTAAACATTAGTGCAATCCATGTTGTGAAATTGAACCACCTTCCCCCTCCCTTCTAGCTCTGGCCCTGAGGCCTACCACGTTCGACGTTTCCGTATGCCATCTTACATTTTAGCAGCTACACAACATGGATTCAGGAATAATCACGTCTAATAAAATCATATAGTTTCACACATTTCTGTATTAGTTCCACTTCTCCTTAAATCTCTATATTAACTACACATTTCAGAATATAGATGCAGGTACTATCAGCACTCATGGCATTTCTCTTCATGACTTGTGCTTACTACGTGTAAGTGTGACGCACTTCTACATTTAGGTCAGTTTGCGCTCTCTCAGTTCCCCCCTTTGATGACCTCTCGGGGTCATCATTAACCTTTAAACTGCAGTGATTGCTAGCATAACTCGTTTCTGTGTTTCCAGAGCCCTCAGGCTCCGGTACTGACTATCTTGTATGGCAGCCAATCTCTGCAGCTGTTTTCTCTGAGCCCTCTCTGACCTTCTTGCTCTGTACCATTTGAATACCCTCACCAATCCCCACAACACGATCCCACAGATCAATATTATGATGATAGGTTTTAGTATTTTCCACACAAAGCTTTTGCCTAAGGTGGTGAGCCAACCTCCAGCTTCACTTATTCCATGGCCCACCTTTTCCCAGACATTTTCTCGGCTCAGGTCTTCGATCTCTTTGTGAATATCAGTTATGTTCCTAATAACTTTCTCAAGGGGCTTCGAATTGTCTGGAATGTAAGTACAACATTCCTGGACCTTCAAAGCCTTACAGACTCCGCCCTCTTTTGCTAATAGGACGTCTAATGCAAGCCGGTTCTGGAGAACCATAGCCCTTATCGATTGCATCTCTCCTTCTACCAGCATTAAGGACTGAGCAGTGCTGGCAGACAACCTGTCTACGACTGTTGCCAGTCGTCTAATTTTAACATCATTAAGGATTAATCCCAGAAGAGGGAACACAGCTCCAAAGACATCTCCTACCATTTCTGCATCTCCTACATCTCTCCTTCCCCTCGATGATGTCTTGCCCTCAATGATCTCTAAGTCTTGGGCATGATATATTTTAGGGAAGATAATTGCCAAGTAACATGATCCATACCAGTTGTCAGGTAGTCTCACGTAGGCATTTCTCCCACATACAAAATACACATTTGGAATCGCTTGCATTCCCTTCAGGAAGTCCTTAGTATAGTACTCTAAATTGAAAGCATGTTCACAGCTAACTTCTCCCACGTATACATTTTCATAATACGTTTTGGCTCTATGAAGACATAACTTTCCTCTCTGCGTTCTATCTAAAGCTATTGGACCACTACTACCCTTTCTCTTGTGTGCCTTTTCTTCCTCGGTCCAATCTGTTTTCCATTGTCCTGATTTTTTCAAAATCTTTTGTCTCCTATTTCGATCATCCACCTGCCCTATAAACTTCTTCTCGACTTCTGACACCTTGCATGTCAGGTTATTTCTACGGGCATGTGAAGTATCTAAGGTAATCCAAGGAATGAAAAACTTTGCCAACCTGTCTTCACTCTTCCAGTAGTCCCATTTATTCATTTGTTTATAATTTGGGACTTCTGGTACGACTGCATCGTAATTGGAGAAATAGTATTCAAAACTATCTCTCCCATAAAATATACTAAGCAATAAGCTACATGTAATGCCATATGTCAGCGGGAGGTGATGATATCGAATGCCTTCATCTACAGATGCCGGCAACTGCATGCAGACGTAACAGTCCTTGACCTCCATGGCATCCACGTATTCATATAATAGTTTAGCATAAGCATTTGACCTAAAGTCACCTTGGGACTCATCTACGTGTAACCTGCGGGCTTCTGCAGCTAATAACGCTTTTTCTTGTGTGTTTTCCCCTTTCTCACCAGCAACGGTGGGTGTAAGCGCCTCTACAGATTTCACATCAGTTACCTTTGCCTCTTCCTCACGTCCCTTTACATAAGAGACTGTTACTACTAAAGCTATTAATATTATCACTCCTACTATTAGTGTACCTATTATACATTTCGCTCTGCGGTTCTGGGTGCCGGCCTCCATTTCGTCAGACTGTATGGCTCTCTCGTATCTTGGCACAAAGTTCTTTCCTTTTCGTTCCTTTACAGTCTCTTTTACTCCTTTTTTGTCCTTAGAACCACACAACTGGAAGCTGACAACCTTCTTCGCAAAAGTTCTTTATGGTTCAATACAGACAACCCTAACCCTTCTCCAGTAACTCATGGGAAGGTCCCTAAGATTCTCTGCTTCCTGGGCGCTAGGTAATCTTCTTTTCTTCTCGCTTATTTACAAAGTCTTTTAAGCATCTACTATCAGGCGGTCGCCTGCAGCTTCGACAGCAAAGTTCAATATTTCCATACGAAGATTGTGCTCTTCTTGGGCTGATATCTTTGTACCAAAATCGGGGAATTGC
Organism: Lissotriton vulgaris; assembly: GCF_964263255.1. Taxonomy (NCBI): domain Eukaryota; kingdom Metazoa; phylum Chordata; class Amphibia; order Caudata; family Salamandridae; genus Lissotriton; species Lissotriton vulgaris. The sequence goes on from NC_141693.1 coordinate 435,570,828, forward strand.
AATTCTGTGAGAAACATGTGCTTTAACTTGCTGAGGCGGGGAGGTCGGGGAACCATGAATGTCAGTGACCCTTCTTGTTCGACTCCGGGTACTAACAGTCGTATTTCCACTGTGACGATTGGCTCACCACCGCTCGGATCCTCCCTGTCACTGGTTTCGAAGCCATCTGTCGCCAGATATGTCCACTCAGGGGTGGAGTATCTTCTGCTAGGTACACGCACTCTTCTTGACCTCCTCAAGACCGGTGCTTCAGCGCCCTGAGCACCTTCTTCCGGGTCTGAATCTTCTGATATCGGAGGAAGGGTTCTCTCTGGAGTTGACCTCAGACTAGAGCTTCTTCTCTGCGGCCAATCCGCTTCTCCACGTACCCTTCTACTCCTTCTCCTTCTTGTCTGTTCCCGCTCTCTGTCAGACCTGTCAGTGTCTGACTCGTACTCCCAGCTACTTTCACCTTCAGTAGCGTCGTCTGTTTCGCTGCTGTACTGACCGTCCTCAGTTTGGTCAGACTCGTTCCTCGCTTCCGCTGGCACCTCTACAGCTTGGCTGGCCCCCTCTATGGCTTCTCGGTCCGCAGCTGTACGTCTATCCGAGAGAGGAGCTGTGTCTTCCAGAGGTGCTGGAACCCTCCGCGTGTGCGACGCGTGGATCCAGTTGGGCAGGCCTCCCACCTTCACTGCCGTGTTCGTGATCAGGATGATCTGGAAGGGCCCACGCCAACGAACATCCAAGCAGCTTCTTCTCACGTGTTTTTTCACCAGGACCCAGTCCCCAGGAAGCAAGTCATGACACGGGTCCTGGCACGATGGTACCTCGGCAGCCTGCACCTGAAGGGACACAGAATGAATGGCGTCAGACAGCCCCTTACAATAGTCCAGGATCATATCATCTGTGATGCTAATCAGTGCAGCAGTTGGGACAGAAGGTAGCCTCATTGCTCTTCCCATCAATACCTCATGAGGAGACAAACCAGTTCTCCTATCCGGGGTACTACGGAGGCTCATAAGGACCAATGGCAACGCATCAGGCCAACTCAAGGATGTTGATGAACACACCTTTGCAATTCTGGCCTTGATGGTGCCATTTATTTGCTCCACAATTCCTGAAGCCTCTGGTCGATAACTGCAATGTAATTTCTGATCTATGTTCAAGGCTGCACAAATCATTTTCACAAGCGAGCTGTTGAAATGCGTTCCCCTATCTGATTCCAAAGAGGCCGGCACCCCGAAGCGCGGGATAAGCTCCCTAAGCAGTAACTTGGCCACTGTGAGGGTGTCGCACCTACGTGTAGGGTATGCCTCAACCCATCTGGAGAAAACGCAAACAACCACCAGGATATAACGGAGGCGGCTGCACCTTGGCATTTCAATAAAATCTACCTGCATTCGATTGAATGGACCTCCTGACCTCCCAATGTGGCTCAGTGCAACTGGTGTCTTTTTCCCTACATTCAACTGCTGACACGTCACACAACGTTGGCACACTGCTTCGGCTGCTACTCTGAACTTAGGGTTATACCAGGTCTGTCTAAACACTCTCAGCATAGCATCTCTTCCTAAGTGGACAGGACCATGTATGTGTCTGGCCATTGGGCTCACCATCTCATTGGGCAACACTGCTCTGCCATCTGCTGAGACCCAGAAATGGGCCTCACCCATCACACATCCTGCCTTTTGCCATGTTTCTTTTTCACAATCAGGAGCATTTTCTTGCATGTCTTTTAGTTCGTCCCAAGTATCAACAGTTTCTAATATCATGGCTAATTCAGTCCTTACATTTATTCCACCCACTTCCACCTTCGTGAAAGAGTACCCTGTTTCCGCGCAATACCGCGCGACTTCGTCGGCATATCTATTGCCTTGTGACACGAAGTCCATATTTCTGGTATGTGCGGTGCACTTCACAACTGCGATACCTGCTGGACATTGCAACGCCTCTAACAACAGGCGCACAAACTCTCCATTGCGAATGGGAGAGCCTGAAGAGGTCATGAAACCTCTTTGAGACCACAACTGCCCGTAATCATGAACTACCCCGTAACCATATTGACTGTCAGTGTATATGGTGACTCGGATTTGATTGCTTGCCAGGCAGGCACGTGTCAGGGCAATAATCTCGGCTACCTGAGCGGAGTGTACTCCTTCCAGGCATCCAGCTTCCACCACTCCAGTAATTGTACAAACAGCGTAAGCTGCTCTCAACTGCCCAACTTCGTCTCTTACACATGAGCCATCGACAAAGAAAATTTCATCTGGGTCAGTCAGTGGCTCATCTACGATGTCGGGTCTTGGTTTGGTGCATAGTTCAGTCACATCGAGGCAGTCATGGTCTGTACATTCATCATCATCCTCAATATCGTTTGGAAGTGGCATCAAGGTAGCAGGATTTAAAACAGAGCATCTCCTGAGGGTCACGTTCTCTGCAGCAAGAATGACTTGCTCATAGCGCGTGAGCCTGCTGTTCGTCAGATGCTGTGTTTTGGTCCTGGTCATCAATAATTCAACAGAGTGGGGCACATGCACCTCTAACGGGTGCCCCATGACTATATTTTCACACCTCTCAATGCTGACACCTGTTGCGGCAACGGATTTGAGACATCCGGGCAACGCTGCGGCTACTGGATCTAAAGTAGCCGAGAAATAAGCGACTGGTCTACGGGCATTCCCATGAATTTGGGCTAACACAGACAGCGCGCAACCCTCTCTCTCACAGCAGTAGAGCAAGAATGGTTTATCGTAATCTGGCATTCCCAGAGCCGGAGCACGACACAAGTCCTCTCTCAGCTGTAGGAACGCCATCAAACAGTCTTTGTCCCATGGTACCGGATCGCTCACCTCCTTGTGCGTCAGTTTTTGCAAGGGCTTTGCCTTCAGTGAAAAGTTTGCAATCCACTGTCGGCAATATCCCACCATTCCGAGGAACATCCTGACTTCTCTCTGTGTTTTAGGCGCATTCATCTTCATGATGGCCTCTATCCTGTCTGGTGACACTTTTCGTTTACCTTTCTCAATTCTGTGTCCCAAGTTCTGCACCTCTGTCAGGCAGTACTGCAATTTTCCCGGGGACACCTTATGCCCATTCTCAGCTAGGTGATTTAACAAAGCAATAGAGTCTTCCCTGCAAGCTTCCTCTGTTTCTGACGCCACAAGGAGGTCGTCTATGTACTGGACCAGAACTGACCTCTGGGGCAGCACTAGACTTTCAAGATTTTTCTTTAGAAGCTGGTTGAAGATCGATGGGCTCTCTGTATACCCCTGAGGAATACGACACCATGTTAGGACACGACCTTCCAGCTTAAATGCGAAAAGAAAATGGCTTTCTTCGTCCAGAGGGATCGAGAAGAAAGCCTGACAAAGATCAATTACAGTGAACCATTCTGCTTGGAACGGTATCTGAAACAGTATCACTGATGGATTCGGTACCACTGGACAACACGAAACGACTATGTTATTAATCTTTCTAAGGTCCTGCACTATCCGGAATTTCCCATTTGGTTTCTGCAAACCCATAATCGGGGAGTTACATGGACTACCCACGATTTCCTTCAGTATTCCCTGCTTAATCATGGATTCGATCACGGGTTTGATGCCTGCAATCGTTTCTGGAGTCAATTTATATTGAGGTGTTCTTGGAAACTCAGCATGTAGTTTCACTACAATTTTCACTGGGTCCACCCCTTTCACCAACCCAATCTCTTCCCCAGTGAAATCCCACACTTCTGGAGCTACTGTCTCTCTCAGATCCCAGGGGAGCTCGTCTACTGTCAGAGTAGGATACAATTCCACACATATTCTGGAATTTGCGACTTTAAAGTCAGCATCATCGTCATTAGTCAATACCTCCACTCCCTGTGGTGTGCAGTATATGGTGCAATTCAACTTGCACAAAAGGTCTCTTCCTAGCAGACATACAGGACTAGAATCGCAAACCACAAACTGATGCTCATCACTGTACTTCCCTATTTTCACCTGCACGGGTTCAGTCAGAGGACTGGTCATTCTCCTGTTAGCGACCCCCACCACTTGTATGGTCTCTCCAGACATGGGCAGGCCTGGAACTGCGGCTGATCTGATCGTGGATCGGGTGGCTCCTGTGTCCACTAGAAATGTCGTGGGGAACCCTGCCACTTCGGCCTCAACATAGGGTCCCCTCTGGTCTACCTCCAGGGCTGCCCCGAGGGTGCAGTCTTCCCTTTCCACTCTCTGTCCAGTTAGTGGGTCCACATAATAGCACTCCTCTCCTCCTACGAACAAGGGCATCTGTCTATACGTCTTACCCATGGTCCCTACTCTGGGTGGCTGCGGGAACTGAGCTCGGGGAGGTGGGCCCCCCCCTTTGAGCACCTTTCCCTGGTATTGCGTTACCCCTCTTGCAGGCGCACTCTGGGTCCCTTCCTCTTCTACCTCTTGGTCTCCTATCTCAACATTATAGGGACACTCGCGTTTCCAATGCCCCACCTCGTTACACTGGTGGCACCTAGTTGTTTTCTTTAAGGCAGCTATATCTATCCTGGGTCTAAAGGTGGAGTTCTCCTCATTGCCCTTGTTCTGACTGTACTGTTTCTTTCCTCCAGTACCTGTTCCTGGTTGCTGTTGCTGCTGTCCCCCCTTCCCAGCTGCCTGCATCTGTACCACCATCAGTTTCTCCTTTAGTTTCTTAGCCTTGGAGTCTATCTCGTCACAGCAGTACCTGGCATACCTCAGTATTTCGTCTAGGGGTTTATTTTGCCAACAAATCAAGTGTTGCTGTATCATTAAACTAATATCCGGTCTCAGGCCCAAGACGAACTTGGACACAAATTGCCCTATGTCCTTTGGATCCATTACATCCAGACCGCTATACTGTTTAAACGCCTTCAGCAATCTCTCATAGTATTCGTGAACTGTCTCTTTGGGTTCCTGTCTTGTTCGGTCAATTTTTACCCAATCTATGTCTTGCATTGGCACTTTATCTTTCAGCCAAGTCATTACTCTCTCGAATTTTGCCATCACACTCTCGGACGGCCCATTAGTCTTAGCATCTCTCTCGGGCTCTGTAGTGGGCCACTCAGCGCTAACCTTGCATGCGGTCCACAAATCTCCTGGCACTACTATGTCAAACAGCGTGTTCATATCTATCCATAGGACCTTTGAGATTTTTACGAATCTCTCAACTTGCTTATACCACTCCACTGGGTTTTCCCGCAGTTTGGGAAAGGAGGTGGTAAAAGCAGCTAAATCTCCCCTACTCCAAGGGACGTGGACATAGGTCCCATTTGCGACTTCTCTCAAAGGGTATGTCTCTACTCCCTGCTGTCCTCCTGGTGTCATACTAAGTGTGCTTCTCCTGACGGTCCCTTTCTTGGACCACCTCTCTTCCCACTTATCTAGGGCCCTCCATGTCCTTATTCCAGTGATCAGCTCCCTTATGTGTGTTTTCAATCCGATGGTTCTCCTCTCATCTAAATCTCGGTCTGAGTAATGTAGTCTGTGGTTGCCCTGTAATGCTTTGGTTCTTGACAGGTCCACCATATATTTGCCTGCTAGTTCTACCAATTTCTCATGGATTGTCCTCGCCTTTGGAGTTACGTCCTTTGCCATGAACAGAATTTCATCCTGCTCATACATGTCCATTCTTTCCAAGGGCAGGGTACCGTCTACCATGTCATCCAAATCTGACTTTAAGCTGGAGACATCGAGTCTTTTGGCTTTTATTTCTGCTCGCAATAACTCCTTCGAGGGAGGTTCACAGGTTTCTCTCCCATCCCAACTCCGGGCCCTACGTTTGGGTTCGGGAGAGTTGGGGAGTGCTCTCTCTTGCTCCCATCTCTCCAGGTCCCATGCTCGGCCATCCGATCTTGGAAGGTGATGGAATACGGGCCTGTTACCCCCTATCTTACTTTGTCCATTCTCTCCTCTCTTTTCACAGTAGGACTCTCTGCTATTCTCCCTTCGGTCTCCATTCTCTCTTGGCCTCGTATCACTCAGTATCTGATACGATCCTTCCTGGTTTCCCATATTCCCTGGGCTGCGCTCATGTCCGTCATCACAGGGACTATGGTGCGACCTCTCGCAACTGTCATTCTGTTCTCTGTTGCCGGGCACACAGTGAATACACTTAAAGCTGTCTCTGTACTCCCGAGCCCTCCTGTCTTCATCACTACGTATTGGGCGAGACACCCCCCCGTTCTCTGGGCCCCCGTTTTCCAGGTCTGATCTACCTCCACTCCGGGCCCAATGGGTGCCTCTCCTACTGTCCTTCTCCCTCCCGTCCCACTCTGGACTGCTCTCTTCAGCCCCGCAGTGAGTCCGGGCTCTGCTGTCCTGTCTTTCCCTTTCAGCTTCCGCAGTTATGATGTTCTTGTGAGCCTCAACTGCCTCATCCCACTTCTTCATGTACTCGTTTAACTCCTGAAAGGATTTCCGTCCTGATCCCCTCATATCCTCTGGCCATCTATGGCCCCCCGGATCTCCTGTTGTGTGTACTGGGGTGCTCCACTCTCTTGGTATCGGCAACTGGCTTGGGGAGTTGATCGTATCATTCCTCCTTGCCATCTCTGCTCTTTCTCTGTCCCTCCGTACCCGTTCTTCCCCTCTAGCTCTCTCTGGGTCATATATCGATACTATAGGACCTATGGTAACAGGTACCTGTAGTGCATCAGGTAATGCGTAGGATGTGGCACACTCCGTCTCTGGCGGCCTTTGCACCACAAACCTCCCGACCACCTGTTGCACCTGGCTAGGCTGGGACAGTTCTTTCTTTGCAGCGGGATCCCAATCAGGACTGGGAAGCGGCCTATGCTCTCCTGCATTGCCCCCCCCCTTCTCACTATTCTCATCATCTCCCCCTGCTCTGTTATACGGGGGTGGCCTGTCTGTCAATAATCTGTTTATCAGGCTGTCCTCTGTCTCGCTCTCGTCATCTTCTTCTAGGGGGCTTTTGTTCCCGGGCATCTCGAACACTGGATACAATTTATTTACTTCCATGTTATGTACCCTCCATCTTTTAGCATCCGCATCCCACTTGGCATCCTGTACTGCCCTTACCGAACGTTTCACTCTTTCTTGCCGTCTGTTCATGTTCTTTTCATGCGCTGCCCTAATCCATGCATTAAGGGCTTCAAACTGGGTTGGTCTAGGCAAGGGTCTCGTTGAGGTCATAATTGCTTTTAATCTGTGTAGCACCTCTAATCTGAACGTCCCGTACTTCGGGAACGTGAGTTCCTCATTTCCGTCTGTAATCTTACTCCACTCTGTGATCCACAGAATCGTATGCAGCCCAACATTTGTCCCCATATAACGAGCTGGTGTACCCTCCGGCGGGGCTTCTTCCCCTTCATACGATCCCCTGCGCTCTCTTTTAAACAGCGCTCTTAACCATTTAAAACACTTCATAATTATGCGCAAAATTTCCAGCTTGAATACTCTGTTTACTTCCTGATGACAATCCACCAATCCTAGCGCGGCTTTGCTAGCTGGCCTATCGCAGCGCGGTCTTTCACCGGCCGGCCAATCCCAGCGCGGCTTTGCTAGCTGGCCTATCGCAGCGCGGTCTTTCACCGGCCGGCCAATCCCAGCGCGGCACTTTCTGACGTCACTAGTCTCCGCTTCGCAGCAGCACCCCTCCTTTCTCAGCTCTCCTCGCGGTCATGCATGCGTCCCATTCATACTCTGAAAAATGACTACTTCCGACCAAGCGGTCACTTCCCTCGACTGTACGTCCACAGTCTATCTGTAATTGTCAACACAACTGACGAGATGTCTATCGTCTCTCTGATAGGTTCTTTACACACACACAGTAACTTCCGACCAGCGTCCGTTACTCACGCACTCACTCTTACGTTCCCCCTATCTCGGTCTTCCGGGTGATCAATGGTACCTCATGACCCCCTTCACTCTAGTTAACAATTACTCTGGGTGTCCGATACACCCGAACCACTTAAGCTCTCCTTGAACTTAAGATTTCCACCGGTTGTGCGCGCTCACAACCTGTCTCACAGTCTCTCTACAGGCATTCAACTCCGCCAGACATTACAACATAGATACAACACAAAAACACCGCAATCTAGCACGCATGACCCTTTATACTCACTCTCGACCGATACTGCTGCTTTTCTGTCTCACGTCATCCGGTCCTTCTTCGCCGGGCGGTTCTTCCGATCATCGATCTCTAGGGGCCTTGGGGTAATCTAACCTGGCCTAGATCACCTTCCTCAAGAAGGCAACCATTCTCTATAGCTACCAACTGGAAGGGCGAGATTTTGATCGATACCTTATCACTATTGATCTAAAACCCCGATCTGGTCGACTGAACCTTTATTGCCTGTCGTTGAGGGAAGAAAGTGCATCTCTTACCAAGTTAGTTTACCCAATAAAGGACTCCGCTCCAAAAGATCACAAACAACTTCTAGCTTTCAAAGATTTATTATAAAGTCAAGATAAGTTGCAGGTACAAGCATCTCAAAATGAGATTCACCAGATACACGGGCCCAACTACATACATGTGCTCTCTGAAAGCCCTCAGACGAGCAACGGAAACTACAAGAACCATTTCTAAAAATAATAGGGCTATTAGCATAGACACATATTGAGATCTCTCAGTCATTTACAGCCGGAGGGAAAATACAGGTTAGGCTGTCCCTACCCTGATCTAGATGGTATCCCTACTTAACCAGGACCCAAAAGGTGTCAGCAGTGAATGACCCCCAAGGGAAGTCACCCACTCTCAGTCTCTTGGTGAAAACCTATAGTTCTCCAATCATGACCCCTCTCTGCCTACCCATCCGCTCTCTTAAGGGTCCTCAGGCTTCTGCTCTCCCTCCACCCAGGGGTGCTGTCCCTAATACAAAAATACAACAACATTTAGGACGCCCCTCGTGAGACGCCCCTCACGTGGTGTAGCTTCTGGCTTTTTCCATGATGAGGCCTTGTGGTTAGAGTCGACCTTGCTTCTCAGACTCTTCTCCGGCCCGCTGATACCCCTTAAACATTCCGGAACCCTCCTCCATGTGTGGTCCGTCTCTTGAACAAACTTCTATTCATATTATTTATAATTGAATACCCCCTTTTCTCTTACAGACAGACATCTGCAGCCAAATCCCAATTCTCATAGTCTTCCAACCGCGTTGCAACATTCTCCGGCCCAGACTAATATGTGTAAATCAACGTTAAAGCATTCCAGCCTTACAACATTTCTCATAATGATTATAGTATTCAACTTCTTCTTTAATTATTAGCATGTTAATACTCTTATTCTATTTATTCGGTAAACACATCTATAAATCATGGCCTATTCATTATTACTAAACATTAGTGCAATCCATGTTGTGAAATTGAACCACCTTCCCCCTCCCTTCTAGCTCTGGCCCTGAGGCCTACCACGTTCGACGTTTCCGTATGCCATCTTACATTTTAGCAGCTACACAACATGGATTCAGGAATAATCACGTCTAATAAAATCATATAGTTTCACACATTTCTGTATTAGTTCCACTTCTCCTTAAATCTCTATATTAACTACACATTTCAGAATATAGATGCAGGTACTATCAGCACTCATGGCATTTCTCTTCATGACTTGTGCTTACTACGTGTAAGTGTGACGCACTTCTACATTTAGGTCAGTTTGCGCTCTCTCAGCGCTGTGCAGCTAGGTCATGACTCCACTTTTCCACCATGGATGTCCTAGAAAACAAATGCAATCATCATTAGACTGTGCCAGCAGTGCTCCCAGACCCCGAAACCCACCCACAAACACCAGGAAGCCCCCCCCAAACAGGCCCCCGAAAACATGATAGTGAGCAAAAAGGCAAAAACTTTTTCAAGTCTGATTTTTGCCAAACCACTTTTATCCGGTATTAGACCTTCCCAGCAATGGCCCCAGAGTTGTCAACTCACCCGCAAAGAAGTAGAACACCCCCACAAGTGCAGAGTCTTTCTTCATTGGGCGTAATCCAGCCCTCTGCTTTGAGGGAAATAGGAGTCTGGAGGAGGAGGATAGAGGAGCATGTTCTTGTGAACTTGTGAACCTGAGGAATGCAGACTGCGACACCTTCAAATCAATAAGCAAATAATTGAAGACAGTTCTGCTGATGGGCTTGTTCTGGTGATTAGGTGATTGAAGTTTTTATTTATATTGACTTTGCAAAACAAAGAAAGACATGCACACAGGAATAAAAGTGTACAAGGACGAAAAAGAAAGTTATTGACTCATTGGCTCATTTTCAGGGCTCGGTGTCAGGGAAGCAGAGTTTGTCCTCATACTCTGCGAATTCAGGCGGGTGTAGGTCACCTAACAGAGAAGAAATTCCCTCATCTAAGTTGATGTTCTCCTCGTCTTCTTCCGGCGTGTATTCTCGTACTTTGTAATCTGGTGGTATGAGGTGCTGAATTATCTTGATCATTGTTAACCTCTCCACATTTTTGGGCGAGAGGCGGGTCCTTTTGCAAGTTACAATGCCACCAGCAGCACTGAAAACACGTTCAGAAGACACGCTTATGAGTGGCAATACAAGTAGTTTATAGCCAGGTTGTTGGAGATCTCTGGCCACAATTCTTTTTTCCTATGCCAATACGACAATTGGTCATCATGAACATAGACCTCTGTTGAGTCATTCAGATAGTCCTGCACCATCGACTCATGGTTCTCCACAGTTCCTCCACTTTGCTTACTTTTTGCTGGGACCTTTTGAGAAGCAAACCCAAGCTGAGTTAGCCAATCCTCTTCTTCACACAATGTTACTGTTGTGTCTGGTGCAGATGATCCGGTTGCTGGTGTCTTTAACGGCTGAGAGGTCACTTCTGCCACAGCCACAGGTGCAGAAGTGGATTCTTTTGACTCCGGATGGCCTGCTGATGCTGATGTACTGCCTTTTCCTTCAATTTCCTGCCATTCTCTTTCAAACCTCATGGCTGACACAGCTAGCCAACGTTTGTACTTTAAAACTTCTGCGTCACCAAAAGGAAAGAATGCTCTGCCTGCCAGTGCCTTTTTGTAGCGTGGATCCAGAATAGTAGCACAAATGTAATGCTGTTCTGTGTGGATCTTTTGAAGACGTTCATCGCAAAGTAGGCGCTGTAATAATTTCTCCGCCAAATCAAAAGCTTCTTGCTTTTTTCATCTTTTTGAAACTTAGAAGACACCGCCTTCAGTTGGTGCTCTAGCATGCGCAACAATGGGATAGCTTTCCCCAAATTACAGTCCTCCCTGCTGACTGCACTCGTGAAGACCTCAAAAGGACGAAGCATGTCTGTCAGGCTTTTAACTAGCTCCCATTGCTCCGCATGTAACCTCAGGTCCTTCACAGCTGCACCCAGTGTAAGGAAATACTGATCGACTACCGTAAGCTGCTCATACAGACGCTCAAGCATGTAGAAGGTTGAGTTCCAACGTGTTGCCACCTCCTGGATGAGTGCTTTCACTGGCAGTCGACGTTCATGTAGCAGGCCCCTCAGATGCTTCCGGGCCTTAAAAGAATGGCTGAAATGTGTGCACATTCTTCGGCAGGTGGTCAGTAACTCGCACGCTGGACGTTCTTCACTCAAGAATTTTTTAACAACCAGGTTTATACTGTGCGCCAAACACGGCACTCTGAAATAGTGACCCAGATCCATGGCCTTAATTACATTGGCGCCATTATCCGTGGAAACATAACCAATCTTGCGTTTTATTGGGGACAGCCATTGAAAAACCTTTGTGTTAAACTGCTGCAAAATGTTTTCTGCTGTATGACTTGAGTTTGAGTTTGAGTTTGAGTTTAAAATATTTCTTAAGCGCGCGTACACCGAACGGTTTCATGGCGCTGTAAAGTACTTAGACCCTGAGGGACAGAAAGATCGGGGCACAAAAGAGACTTTATAGTGAGAAGGCTTGTGCAAAAAGGAAGGTTTTGAGGGCCTTACGAAAGAGTGTGTACTGGGGGCAGGCTCTCAAGTGCGCCGGGAGGGATTTCCAGAATGCAGGAGCGAGTGTGGAGAATTTGGAGCCTCCCCATTTTTTGCGTTTAAAGCGGGGAACTGCGAGCCGTTGTTGGGTGGATGAGCGTAGCTCCCTGGGAGGAACATAAGAATGAATATCGGACGTGATGAAGGCAGGGGCTGAGCCGGACCGGGCATTAAAGATGATGATGCCCAACTTGAACTGGGCTCGTTCCTGTATGGGGAGCCAGTGAAGGGACTTGAGGAGGGGCGTGACGTGGTGTGATTTGGACAAATCGAATACCAGGCGAGCCGCCTGGTTCTGGACCAGCTGGAGACGTCTCACGTTGTACGCGGGCAAGCCACAGTAGAGGGCATTGCCGTAATGTAGGTCACCTAACAGAGAAGAAATTCCCTCATCTAAGTTGATGTTCTCCTCGTCTTCTTCCGGCGTGTATTCTCGTACTTTGTAATCTGGTGGTATGAGGTGCTGAATTATCTTGATCATTGTTAACCTCTCCACATTTTTGGGCGAGAGGCGGGTCCTTTTGCAAGTTACAATGCCACCAGCAGCACTGAAAACACGTTCAGAAGACACACTTATGAGTGGCAATACAAGTAGTTTATAGCCAGGTTGTTGGAGATCTCTGGCCACAATTCTTTTTTCCTATGCCAATACGACAATTGGTCATCATGAACATAGACCTCTGTTGAGTCATTCAGATAGTCCTGCACCATCGACTCATGGTTCTCCACAGTTCCTCCACTTTGCTTACTTTTTGCTGGGACCTTTTGAGAAGCAAACCCAAGCTGAGTTAGCCAATCCTCTTCTTCACACAATGTTACTGTTGTGTCTGGTGCAGATGATCCGGTTGCTGGTGTCTTTAACGGCTGAGAGGTCACTTCTGCCACAGCCACAGGTGCAGAAGTGGATTCTTTTGACTCCGGATGGCCTGCTGATGCTGATGTACTGCCTTTTCCTTCAATTTCCTGCCATTCTCTTTCAAACCTCATGGCTGACACAGCTAGCCAACGTTTGTACTTTAAAACTTCTGCGTCACCAAAAGGAAAGAATGCTCTGCCTGCCAGTGCCTTTTTGTAGCGTGGATCCAGAATAGTAGCACAAATGTAATGCTGTTCTGTGTGGATCTTTTGAAGACGTTCATCGCAAAGTAGGCGCTGTAATAATTTCTCCGCCAAATCAAAAGCTTCTTGCTTTTTTCATCTTTTTGAAACTTAGAAGACACCGCCTTCAGTTGGTGCTCTAGCATGCGCAACAATGGGATAGCTTTCCCCAAATTACAGTCCTCCCTGCTGACTGCACGCGTGAAGACCTCAAAAGGACGAAGCATGTCTGTCAGGCTTTTAACTAGCTCCCATTGCTCCGCATGTAACCTCAGGTCCTTCACAGCTGCACCCAGTGTAAGGAAATACTGATCGACTACCGTAAGCTGCTCATACAGACGCTCAAGCATGTAGAAGGTTGCGTTCCAACGTGTTGCCACCTCCTGGATGAGTGCTTTCACTGGCAGTCGACGCTCATGTAGCAGGCCCCTCAGATGCTTCCGGGCCTTAAAAGAATGGCTGAAATGTGTGCACATTCTTCGGCAGGTGGTCAGTAACTCGCACGCTGGACGTTCTTCACTCAAGAATTTTTTAACAACCAGGTTTATACTGTGCGCCAAACACGGCACTCTGAAATAGTGACCCAGATCCATGGCCTTAATTACATTGGCGCCATTATCCGTGGAAACATAACCAATCTTGCGTTTTATTGGGGACAGCCATTGAAAAACCTTTGTGTTAAACTGCTGCAAAATGTTTTCTGCTGTATGACTTGAGTTTGAGTTTGAGTTTGAGTTTAAAATATTTCTTAAGCGCGCGTACACCGAACGGTTTCATGGCGCTGTAAAGTACTTAGACCCTGAGGGACAGAAAGATCGGGGCACAAAAGAGACTTTATAGTGAGAAGGCTTGTGCAAAAAGGAAGGTTTTGAGGGCCTTACGAAAGAGTGTGTACTGGGGGCAGGCTCTCAAGTGCGCCGGGAGGGATTTCCAGAATGCAGGAGCGAGTGTGGAGAATTTGGAGCCTCCCCATTTTTTGCGTTTAAAGCGGGGAACTGCGAGCCGTTGTTGGGTGGATGAGCGCAGCTCCCTGGGAGGAACATAAGAATGAATATCGGACGTGATGAAGGCAGGGGCTGAGCCGGACCGGGCATTAAAGATGATGATGCCCAACTTGAACTGGGCTCGTTCCTGTATGGGGAGCCAGTGAAGGGACTTGAGGAGGGGCGTGACGTGGTGTGATTTGGACAAATCGAATACCAGGCGAGCCGCCTGGTTCTGGACCAGCTGGAGACGTCTCACGTTGTACGCGGGCAAGCCACAGTAGAGGGCATTGCCGTAATCCAGGCGGGAAATAACCATCGACAGGACTATAAGTTTAAGTGCGGAGGGGGAAAAAAAAAGGGAGACTTTGCGAATAGTACGGAGGGAAAGAAAGGATGAGGACACAACAGAGCTGACTTGGGAATGAAGGGAGAGTTGATCATTAAGTTTGAATCCAAGGGTTTTTACAGAGGAAGAAGGAGTCGGGGGAGGACCTAAAGAGGGGGGCCAGAAGAGAGAAGACCAAGGACTGGAACAACCACCTGTCAGCAGCAACTCCGTTTTATCGGGGTTTAGCTTCAGGTGGTTGTGATTCATCCAGTCCTGGATGAAGGTCATGACAGAGTGAAAATTGGAAATTGACTCAGAGGAAGAAGATAAGGAAAAGATAAGCTGGAGGTCATCCGCATAGTTATAGACGAGAACTCCCGCTGTTGAAGAGCAAAAATGAGAGGGGCGATATACAAATTAAATAGCAGAGGGGAAAGGGAGGAACCCTGGGGAACCCCGCATTGAACCGCATGGAAGTCCGCAGAAAAGTCACCCAAACCCACTGCTTGGGTGCGGTCACGGAGGAAGGAGGACAGCCAGACCAAGGCCGAACCTTCGATTCCCGCCGCTTTGACACGGTTGTGGTAAATAAATATTACCCTTTCATAATTTCTATACTTAAAGGAAAGCTCATGCATTAAATGAGAGGCAGAGTCCGTGGTGTCCTGATTCAAAGGGACTTTATTTACAATAACCCGGGTTAGCGGAGAATCTGTTCCATCACCACTAAGGTTCAGGAAGGGTCTTCTAACGTTTATTCACAGAGTCCTTTATTTATACATTATTCTCGTACATAGAGAAAAGAGGAGGACTCCATGACTTGAGATGTCATGGAGGTGTCATAAGTGGGTGGATACATGGAGGGGGTTGCATGGCCAGCTGGAACTTTGCCCTACTTGTGTGCAACTTGGTCATGACGTGTAATTGACGTGTGACTAGGGGAAGCTGGGGGGGCTGACTTTCGGTCTAGTAGAGAAATCTTCAGTGTCAGGACGACTTGTACATCTAGTAATATCTGATATCTTGGGTCCGGGGATGTTTTATCTGAAATAAAGGTCACTCAAGCAAAGGTTGCTCATCACTAAGAGCCAGTGCGGGCATACATTTCTTGGTTCATTACATGGGGGCCATGGGCTTTCTATGGATGCGAGCTCTGTAAATCACTTAAATGGAGACAGAAAGGCTAGGCCCTATCTTCTGCAGGCGGAATATGTTTATCCTTTTCATTAGGCAGGAATGTGTTTCTGTGGAGCAGAACAGATAACTGTAGGCATAACACTGTCTTTGCAGGCCAGGCCAGGCTGCGCCGGGCACCTCTCGGCTGAGCAGGAAATAAGTGAAAGGTCAGGGATGCAGGCGGGGCTGCAGCTTTCAGAGTGTTTCAGGTGGCTTTAGACCTGGATTCGTGTCCTGGCCCTGCGGAGCCTCAAAAATGGGTGCTTCTCGATATTTTAACATGTGCCATGTAAAGTCGTTGGCAACATAGGCCTAAAAGCAGAATAATCATTTCTTTCAAGGAGGGCCTGGTAACTGACATGTTAACGTTGGACGCAAATGTAAACACAGAGGCGTCATCATTTCGGCCATAGAGGGAAAATGCATGGATGTCATGCACATACATTAAACGTTGGGGTACACGATAGGGGACATTCTTGGCCATATAAATTTTTTTTTCCTCATTCCCTCCTTGTCCCCTACGTTCCCTTCAAGTCACATCTATTTGCATAAGACCTTGTATATGGTCAGACTGCATCATTTGCTCTTCTTGTCTCTTCTGGATACGTGGATGGGGAATACAGGCAGTGGCACACAAGCTGCAAATCGCTAGGTCACACTGCAGACAGAGACGGTCTCATGGCAGACTGCTCCTGGGTCAAGTTAGCCAGGGCAGATGCAGTCTGATTTACCACTGCTTCCAGAGTTCTTGTTAACCTGCGTATGAGTTTACTGTTTTGGACGGAACCTATGAAGAAAAAGAATCCTTTGTTGAAATCTGTATATTGCTCCCAAGCTGTCTCAGTCTGATCAACAACTGGGGAATTTATCTCCCTCTTGTGTCTGACATGTACTAGTCGTGAATCTCAATGATAATGGGATGGGGCTAGAAAGATAGGGGGCAGAAGGAAAACTATATAACATGTTCCACCCCAGTCTGAGGGCAGATGTACATAGGCTGTCTGACCGCAAATGAAATAGGTATGGCGTGATGCTTTGAAAATGGACTTTCCTTGGTCATTAAACTCTACTACAGTATTACATTCACTGTGTCCCATATGTACTGATCCTTTCTTTCTAACACACAAATCACCTTTTGCTGGTAGGACTGAAATAGATTGTGGTCCTGTATTTTGCTTGGGCTGAACATTCAGTATTATAAAATTGAGGGAAGCATTTCCTTGCTTGTACTCTTCATTTTCTAGGTCGGTCCCCTTCCTTTGAGGGAGCCCGTCTTTGTCTGGGAAACATACTTCATTCATTACTTTATTCAAGTTTCCATGTATCCAGTCACTCTGGGAAACTACGGATGTTCTGTCTAGTGATGTCATTAAAGCAAACCATGCTCCGCACGAACCATTGTAGGAGAACGGAAAAGGGAAGAAGGGCAGAACTCCCTTCGTTTTCTGATAAGGCGGGAGTTGGCCACATACCCAGCAATTTGTTGCATTGCTGGTCTGATGAGAATGGTGCAACATACGAATGAAAGAATTGTTGCGCAGTGCTTCATGGGGTGGCAGATCACTAAATGTGTGCTCTGCAGTGTCGTTAAAAGAAAAGTGTACATGTGAGGTAATAGGAGGAAAGAAAACATGGAATCAAAGGAACATAATAATCAGAGTTATTATAAATCGACTGCGAAGGGATTTGCAGTACGTCTCTCTCTTATCTCTCTGTCTACTGCTATTTGGGTCTATGGTCTAATACATGTCAGGAACCTGTCTAACCGATTCACCCGAGAGGGACTTAAACAATTAAACTGTCTGACTTACTAGACCGTAACTTGGATTAATACTCCTGATGCAGAGTTTTTCTAGAAAAGGGTGTTTTGAGTCACTGGGGTCATTGTCATTTTTATTGTCATTGTTAAAGTTCCAAATTGTCCATAGAATTGCCATCCTTTACGTCCTTGATAGCAGTCCTCGTGGTGAGTAGCACAAGCTTCGGTGTCCTCCAATGCGGCTCAAGGGGGCTTGATCGGTCAAAAGTTCCGCTCATAGATAACATCTCCAGGGACTATGGCAGGCTCCTGGACTTGGGTGTTGTCAGGGAAGGTGGCGGCAACCTGTGAATGAAGAGAGAGTAGTGCAGACATCAAGGAAGCCAGGTAATCTGTCAGCATGTTATTGTCAACATCAGATATTATCTTAGGCATAGGAGATAGGCCTGTTCTGGAATGGGCTACCATACGCATATAAAAGAGGGCAACCGGCAAGGCTACCATCCAATCCACGCCTTTTTCGGCACAGACTTTCGCTAACTTTGGTCTTAAGTGTCTGATTATGGCTTTCTACAAGGCCTGCTGCAGTATAATCTGGGACTGGGTACGCTTCTGTCCATCTAGTTAGTGCACACACTACTACTAGGACATACTTATAACCTTTACATCTGTCCATTTGGATATAATCCATCTGAAGGAACTCAAAAGGGTGGTCAGGAGGATGAAATCCACCTTGTTCCACCGGAATGCCTTTACCTGGATTGAACTGGCAACAGATCATACAGGTACGTACTTTCTGTTTCGCTGCTGCACGCAGGTGCTTGTTAAACCAGATATTCTGTAAACTGTCTAGCATAGCCTTCTCTCCCAAGTGTGCTGGACTATGTGTTTGTGTTTATGATTACTTGTACCATGAAATCTGGACGGAACCATGTAGCTTTGCCTTTAGTCATCCAACCTTAGTCAGTCTGGACCCCTCCTTGTTCAGTCCATTTCTTTATTTCATCTGAAGTGGCATATGTCTGTATGTCGAGTACATCTTGTGAAGGATCCCTGACTGTCATGCTATTCGTCAGTAATGGTACCTCTGTCTTTGTCGTGTCTGTTAGTGTCTGGACTGTAAGTCTAGAATTCGGTCTGCCAGGTCATTACCCTGGAAAATGGTGTCTGTGACTTTGGTATATGCCTTGCATTTCAGGATAGCTATGGCTGAGGCAGATGTATTGCTTCTAACAGGGCTTGAATAAGTGGGCCATGCTGAATTTTGGCCCCATGAGAGGTCAAGTAACCTCTCTCCCTCCAGAGAACTTCGAAGTCATGGACTACGCCAAAAGCGTACTGTGAGTCTGTATAAATGTTCACTTTCAAGTTCTTGGCTCTTATGCAGGCTTGTGTCAGAGCGAGGAGCTCTGCTGCTTGTGCTGACAGTGTGTCTGTTCTGTGTGTCTCTATGACTACAGTAACAGTGGTCACGGCATATGCGGCCACTAACTCTCCTGTGCTTGTTCTCATGCATGAACCATCAACATAAAGTGTCAGGTCAGGGTCTGGAAGTGCCATATCTGTCAGGTCTTGTCTTGGTTTCGTCACTGTATTTATTACTTCCACACAGTCATGTGGTGCGGTGTCTACTGTACTTACGGGCAAAAGTGTGGCAGGGTTAAGAATGTTACATTGTCTGATCTCTATGTGTGGCTGAAATAACGTCAGTTCATATCCTGTCAGTCTAGCTACAGTCAAGTGTTGTGTCTGTGTCCTGTTAAAGAGAACCTCTACTGCATGTGGTACCTGGACTATCAGGGAAGGTCCTAACACTATGGAGTCTGGCCACTTTGTCTAATAGCTAGAGCTGTTGCTACAACTGCTTTCAGACACACAGGCAGAGCCTGGGCCACTGGATCTAATGTACTAGAAAAATAAGCACAAGGCTTGTGTTTTCCTGCTTGATCTTATGTAAGGACAGATAATGCTGTCCCTTCCTGTTCAGTGACAAAAAGCATAAAAGGTTTGCTGTAACTAGGAGTCGCTAAAACTGGCGCTTGACATAAGGCTCTTTTTAATTCTTCAAATGCCAAGGTGTGTTCTTGTGTTCAAAGAAGGACAGTCGAAGACACTGCTTCCTGTGTTGTCAATTGTATCAGTGGTTTGGCTAGAAGGGCATACTGGGGAATCCTTTTCCTACAGTATGAAGTGAGGCCACATGAAGGTCCTTTTGTGTCTTGGGCTGTGGAAGGCTAGAAATTAACTGAATGCTTTCAGGTGTCAGCTGCCCACCCCTCTTGGACAGCAAGTGTACAAGGTAAACCACTTGCTGGGCATAGAATTGTAACTTCGAAGCGGACACTTTGTGCCCCTTGTCTGTCAGAAAGTGTAAAACTGTCAGTGATGCATGTTCGCAGTCTGTCTCTGACCATGCTATGATCAGGATACTGATCAGTACTGTATCGGTAGGCATGTTAATACTGTCCAGCTGTCTTTTTAATGCTTGACTGTAAATGCTAGGGCTCTCTGTAAAACCTTTAAATATTTAAAGCTACGTCCACTTAAACTGAATCAGAAGAGATACTGGCTGTCTGGATGAATTGGAACACTGAAAAAGACATTTTTCAGGTCAGTTACTGTAAAGAATGATGCTTCAGAATCAATAGCAGTCAGTAATGAAGAAATGTCTGGGACCACTGGGTATTGTGGTACTACATATTTGTTCAACTACTAGTCTGTAAACTGGTGGTGCATTAGGGTCTGATCGTTTAGGGATAGGAAGGACAGGTGAGTTACATACATTTGAGTCAGTCTCTACCACCCCCCATGTGCAATGAGTTCGTCAACAATCTTTAATAAGGCCACTATGGCATCAGGTGGTATCTTGTATTGTCGTATACGTGGGAGTACTACTCCTGCTTTGAAAGTGACACGGTGTGGTGTTATGTTCATGTGACCTACGTCAGTTGGACCTTGTGCCCATAGGTGCTGTGGTACATTCTGGAGTCAGGGGTCAAAATCTTTCAGAACATAATGTCCCTTAAAATCACATAAGAACAGTTGCACTCCTTCTGGAGAACAACAAATAACTGCTCCTAGTTCTTTTAAAGTCTTTATACCTAGCAAGTTTTCTGGACATGATTTAGTAAGCACCAAGTCTGTGGTACGTGACAGTGGACCAACTCCAAGGGAAACTGGCTTTGACACTTCATTAACAATAGGCTTTCCTGAAAATCCCAAGGAAATATTTTGTGAGCCTGAGAGAGGTGCCCCTGGAACCTCGTCATGGCTGATGGTAGTTCTGCTCGCCCCTGTGTCAATCAGAAACTTACTGTCCTGTCCTAGTACACGACCTTGTACATAGGGACCCCTTTAATGCACAGGAACCTCAATAAGGGACAAGCCATCTACCCTCTCTAGGCTGTTTCATGAGAAAGATTGGTATTCCCGGGTAGTCTGGACTGCGTGTACTGCCTCACTCCTCTGAGAAGCAGCCCCCACCTCCAGAAAGATGTTCGCGCTCAGAGCTTGAATCTGATCCAAGCAGGAGCCAAGCTACACTATGATGTAAAATTGAACCACTGCCAACACTGAGCTCATTGCAGGAGCAAAGCTTCCTGCCAAGCACTCGGTTCAAGCATCTCTAGCCTCTAATCAGGGAAGCACACCCAGGCCTACTGTATCTAACTAACTCCAAGGGCCAACTATTCTGCATGTACAAGGATCCCTTATCTGAAGGCAGTGAAGCTTTTAGTACTGACTGTGAGGAAGAGCAACTTGACCCCCCCTTATATAAACATTTCTCTGCGGCTCATCAAGTTTTTTCTCTAGAGCTGAGAACAGCTGCCAAGTTACTGAAGAGAGTGTTTGCAAGCATCCTTTATCTTCATGCGAAGGGAGCCTGAGTCAGTTGGAGGATTGTAGCCCTCCCTTTACATAAACAATGGGTGCGCGGAAAAGAATTGGATAACGGCCAATGATAACAAGACAGGCACTGCTCGGTGCACAAAAAATCTTTCCCAGGGAACCAGGCTAAATCCAAGGTCGAAAAACACATTGCAAAACACTTGTAACTCAAAACAAAATCTGTTCCCAGGCCAGACCACTATTCTCAAACTAACTGAAGGAAATTTAAAACGTGATGTAAAGCATCCTAAATCAGTAATTAATAAGGACATATTTTTTGCTTTGTAATTCAGACACATGCTGGCATTTTTAAAATAATTCTGTTACAATGTACTGTTACTTAAAAGTTCCACTTTCTAAAAAAAACACTTTTGTCTAACTAATGCAGCTAGAAGGCAAGACATTTGAAACATGGGCATTTATTTAGTATGCAGATTAACACACAAAAAGGGGGCAATTTGATTCTGAAAAAACGAATTATCATGGACTGTTGGGTTTAATATTTCTCTGCACATATCAGTTGAAATTTCTCCACTAAATGTTTTATCTGAAACCTCCTGTGTGAGCATTACAGTCTAACTGACCTCTGAATCAGACATAATAAATCCTATTTACAAAGGCTGGTGGACATATATCAGGCAGCATGTTTTAAAAAAGTTTGCATCGTCTAACAAAGAAGTCAAAATTTAGTGTGCAAGCCTTTCTATTCTACCTATTAAAAGGGCCTGGTTCATTAATTTTCAAACAGCCATTTTTACTAACTAAGTGAGTGTGATAACTGTCACACACTGGTCTGCTGCATGTCAGAAACATTTACATTTTGAAAAGAATTCAGCTTGCAGTAGGAAAATATCCATATATATCTTCTATAATATTATTTTCTATAAAAGCACACGGTTGCATTTCACTAATTTAAAAGCACATTCCATGATGGGTCTGTTTTATATTTTCTTCTCCACAACCAAACACACTAATTCTAAAACACTGGCTTGTGTGCCATCCACAGCTGGAAACCCTTATCACAATCCGACTGGTTGATTTATAACATTCCGACCTCCGGAAAAACACATTAAATCATGTGTTCCAAGGCAAACCCACACAAATTCGTGGACGCATTTCAAATAAAAAGTTAAATGAACACTGCTTTCTGTTCTCCATGCAAGATGTTACCATGCTGTCAAAGCACATAGGCAGAACCAGTAACCAATGAAAAAGTGAAATCAAACCATCATACATTTAAACAATCACTGACTTTTAGTGTCAGCTCACATAACCATGCATGTTAAACAGCATGTAAAAATAAATACTGCCTTCTCAATTCAAGAAATTAACCCTTAGGCGGCTCAAACACAATCATTCCCCAATGACTGTAGATACATGGGAAAGTCAAGAACTTATCACTCCACGTTTTCAAATAACACGTACGCACATCTTCAAAACATTTTCTCCAAGCAGTTGAAAGAGATCCAGCTCTCTCCTGCCTGACGTAATGATAACATGCTCTGTACAAGCCATATCCACATGGCGCTATTCACAAGCCATATTTACAAGAAAGCCAACAAGTCCAAAAATGACACGCTATTCAACAGGCATATTTACAAGGCGCAATGCACAAGGAACACAACAAGTCTAAATGAGAATATACTCCTCACAAGCCATATTTACAAGGAGCTATGTACAAGAAACTCCACAAATCTTCCTAGTCTTAGTGAAATCACGAGCATTGAGCCCTTTCCTGGTTCTGGATCGTATATACAGTGGGAAATTGCTTTTTTCTACAATAGGCCTCCCTCCCCCTACTGCCCCTGGCCCTACGTCGTCTTTCACGACCTGCTGAAGCTGTTGGAGCTGGTCTGCTGATGGGGGCGGAGGGAAATCTGCCTTTACGTAGTCCGGTGCGGGCTCTTCTAGATAGGAGGAAATAAAAGCCTCTGATGCTGTCGGCTTCTTTCTACATACTCTAAAGGGTACAGGTGGTGGCGCTCGTGACCTACGGGGTGTTTCTGAGGGGGTCACTTTAGCTAGTTCTTCTGAGAGGACCAGTAACAACGGTATTTCTTTCTCTATCAGCCTGTTCTGCCTTGACCTTGTCTAGTTCTCTCTGCTTGATGAATTTCTTTCTCTGTTCTCCTATGTGACTCTTTGCGCCATAACTCAATGGCATCTTTCTGTGAGGGTCTTGATTTCTTTTTTCATAGAGCTTCCTCTACTCTCATAATGCATTCAGAATCCCATGTTCCCGAGATGGGCCATCTGTACTTCTCCTCTAAATCCTTCGTGTAATCTAAAGTCTAAAAATAATATGGCATCTAGCCCATGCTTGTTGTACATATAATGACCAGGTGTGTCTCTAGGTGGGATGTTAACTGACTCTTCTAATATTCCTTTCCTGGTCCCTATCTGACGTAACTTTAAAAACAGTGGCATATTTGTACTTACTAGAACGTGAACACAATAAACACAGTAAACACAGTAATAGATGTCAAACCATCATTCATACCACAACATTAAGATACATTAAAACATTTTGAACAGATACTATCTAGTACATAGTACAACACAATACTGGAAACCTTGAAAGACTATACTAGAATACTGAATCACTGAATTACTGGATGCACTGCTAAACAGTACAGATGCACTGCTAAAACAGTACAGACCGGATCTGTGTACCCAGACCCGTCTTGACCGGACACAAATTAATGCACCCGTCTAGATGCGTCCCCAGCAACGGTACTCACCGGGAAGCAAAACTGAAGGCCTCGGAAACTCGACACTGGACTGGACTGGACTGCTACGATGTCTGGTTACTGCTAAGCACTACGCATGCGCTTCGGAACAGGTGGGCCTCCGGATAACTCGGACCTTGCTCTCTCACGGCTTGGGCTCTGGTTGGGATGATCCGCATTCCTCACCGCCTCGTGTGGATGCCTGGTCACAGTCCGTCCTCCTCGTGGGCCTGAGGGAGTAAGCGGGAAGTCCCGCGGCGTGCACTCTGAAGTCCGTCACGGCTGTAGAAGGGGGGGCAAAAGCTGGACTTACATCACCGGCGAGTGGGGAAAGGGACCAGTCCCTGTTCGGGCGCCAAATTACTGTGGTAAATAAATATTACCCTTTCATAATTTCTATACTTAAAGGAAAGCTCATGCATTAAATGAGAGGCAGAGTCCGGGGTGTCCTGATTCAAAGGGACTTTATTTACAATAACCCGGGTTAGCGGAGAATCTGTTCCATCACCACTAAGGTTCAGGAAGGGTCTTCTAACGTTTATTCACAGAGTCCTTTATTTATACATTATTCTCGTACATAGAGAAAAGAGGAGGACTCCAGGCGGAGCAGGAGAAAGAGATAAGAGCATGTGGGCGTGCATGAGGGCGTACACTTGAGATGTCATGGAGGTGTCATAAGTGGGTGGATACATGGAGGGGGTTGCATGGCCAGCTGGAACTTTGCCCTACTTGTGTGCAACTTGGTCATGACGTGTAATTGACGTGTGACTAGGGGAAGCTGGGGGGGCTGACTTTCGGTCTAGTAGAGAAATCTTCAGTGTCAGGACGACTTGTACATCTAGTAATATCTGATATCTTGGGTCCGGGGATGTTTTATCTGAAATAAAGGTCACTCAAGCAAAGGTTGCTCATCACTAAGAGCCAGTGCGGGCATACATTTCTTGGTTCATTACATGGGGGCCATGGGCTTTCTATGGATGCGAGCTCTGTAAATCACTTGCACGAGTTGCAGAGTTGTCTTGTCTGTGGCCACACGTGACGTCACGTGACGTTATGCTGCACACACCGCTGCAGGACTTCTTCCTGGCACTGGTGTTTCTCTTGTGCACCTAAAAGCAATGGAAGACAGAGGAACATCAGTTATGCAGCCAAAAAAAATGAAAAACACACAAAACTGAGCACAATCCCATGCCATCCATGCCCTCCATGATGTTTCAATTAAAGACACCCCACAGAAAGACTAGGCCCATGCACCACTCACTACCCCTGGGCATAAAGGATGAAAGCTAGGCAAAATGGGTGCAGGCCTGGGAACACTGCCTGCATTCAAAATGGCGCTTTGCCCCCCAGCACATGGGCAGGGCCTGCCTGTACCAGCACTCAAAATGGCCCCCACCCACATGGCCAGTCCCCATCAACACCCCAAAAAATCGAAAAACACACAAGAATCAGCACAATCCCATGCCATCCATGCCCTCCATGATGTTTACATTCAAGAGACCCCACAGAAAGACTAGGCCCATGCACCACTCACTACCCCTGGGCAAAAGGCCCCAATAGCAGCCCAAAAAATCGAAAAACACACAAAAATCAGCACAATCCCATGCCATCTATGCCCTCCATGATGTTTAAATTCAAGACACCCCACAGAAAGACTAAGCCCATGCACCACTCACTACCCCTGGGCATAATGGATGAAAGCTAGGCAAAATGGGTGCAGGCCTGAGAACACTGACTGCATTCAAAATGGCCCCCACCCACATGGCCAGTTCCCATTAACACCCCAAAAAATCAAAAAACACACAACAATCAGCACAATCTCATGCCATTCATGCCCTCCATGATGTTTACATTCAAGAGACCCCACTGAAAGACTAGGCCCATGCACCACTCACTACCCCTGGGCAAAAGGCCCCAATAGCAGCCAAAAAAATCGAAACACACACAAAAATCAGCACAATCCCATGCCATCCATGCCCTCCATGATGTTTAAATTCAAGACACCCCACAGAAAGACTAGGCCCATGCACCACTCACTACCCCTGGGCATAATGGATGAAAGCTAGGCAAAATGGGTGCAGGCCTGAGAACACTGCCTGCATTCAAAATGGCCCCCACTCACATGGCCAGTCCACATCAACACCCCAAAAAATCGAAAAACACACAAAAATCAGCACAATCCCATGCCATCCATGCCCTCCATGATGTTTACATTCAAGAGACCCCACAGAAAGACTAGGTCCATGCACCACTCACTACCCCTGGGCAAAAGGCCCCAATAGCAGCCCAAAAAATCGAAAAACACACAAAAATCAGCACAATCCCATTCCCTCCATGATGTTTACATTCAAGAGACCCCACAGAAAGACTAGGCCCATGCACCACTCACTACACCTGGGCAAAAGGCCCCAATAGCAGCCAAAAAAATCAAAAAACACACAAAAATCAGCACAATCCCATGCCATCCATGCCCTCCATGATGTTTAAATTCAAGACACCCCACAGAAAGACTAGGCCCATGCACCACTCACTACCCCCGGGCATAATGGATGAAAGCTAGGCAAAATGGGTGCAGGCCTGAGAACACTGCCTGCATTCAAAATGGCCCCCACTCACATGGCCAGTCCCCATCAACACGTTAAAAAATCGAGAAACACACGAAAATCTGTACAATCCCATGCCATCCATGCCCTCCATGATGTTTACATTCAAGAGACCCCACAGAAAGACTAGGCCCATGCACCACTCACTACCCCTGGGCATAATAGATGAAAGCTAGGCAAAATGGGTGCAGGCCTGAGAACACTGCCTGCATTCAAAATGGCCCCTTGTCCCCCAGCACATGGGCAGGGCCTGCCTGTACCAGCACTAAAATGTCCCCCACCCACATGGCCAGTCCCCATCAACACCCCAAAAAATCGAAAAACACACAAAAATCACCACAATCCAATGCCATCCATGCCCTTCATGATGTTTACATTCAAGAGACCCCACAGAAAGACTCAGTCCATGCACCACTCACTACCCCTGGGCAAAAGGCCCCAACAGTAGCCAAAAAAATCGAAAAACACACAAAAATCAGCACAATCCCATGCCATCCATGCCCTCCATGATGTTTACATTAAAAAGACCCCACAGGAAGACTCAGTCCATCCACCACTGAGTACCCCTGGGCAAAAGGCCCCAACAGTAGCCAAACAAATCAAAAAACACACGAAAATCAGCACAATACCATGCCATCCATGCCCTCCATGATGTTTACATTAAAGAGACCCCACAGATAGACTCAGTCCATCCACCACTGAGTACCCCTGGGCAAAAGGCCCCAACAACAGCCAAAAAATTGAAAATTCCCAAATTGTAGTTGCAGCAACTGTAATGCCCCAAACAAACTTACTTGTGAAATTTCTAATCCAAAAGTGATCCAAATAAAGTCAAAAAGGCCTCAAATCCAAATATCCAGCAGCATCCACAAAAAGTAATCCTTCCAGGGTCAAGATCCAAATGAAAGTGACCAGCACATGAAGAAAGCACTGGGAGGAGCCTGCTGGACAGGAACAGGAAGTTGGAGACTGTGGGGCACTTCCTCCCCCCCCCCCCCCCCCCCAAAATGGACTCCTTGCAAAAAAAAGTGCAGGCAAATGTCAACCTGAGGAGTTATTCTGATAAAAATCATCATTTTCAGAAGGTCTATGCTGCTTGCTGGTGAATTTCTTGTGCAGAATTGCAAATTTAGCAATTTCGCGAGTGCGAGATTGTTGCTGCCCGCCGCATCTACCTGTTCGCAATTGCGAGCTCTCGCGATGCGGGCTGTGGAAGGTGGCAAGCCGCGATGACGTAATTGCGGTCGCCAAACTCCCACGGGATTCCGCAGCAAGATCTAAAGTGGCGCAGCACACGCAAAATATGGAGAAAAACAACTCTGCAAACGCCGAATGACGGTAAGTGAATGCCGCGCGCCGCAATATTGTATCACCAAGCAAAAAAATCCGCTGCGTGCGAATTTTCGGCAAATTCGCAAGAGTTCGCAGATTGCGAATTTGCCGAAAATCCGCAAATTCCGCGAGCGGAACGGATTTTACGCCCATGCTTAATGGACACTGCTCTGCTATAAGTGATAGCTGGTTTTCTGGGAAGCAGATGCCCAATCGTATAGTAAATTAAGACCAAGGGCCAATTTTTGATTATGAGCTTTCTGACTTGTTTCTCTTGTTTATGGTACTTTAAAATGAATCTAAAAGTGTTTCATTGTGTCTTTTGCGGTTTGTATCTTTTTAGAGGAGGGTCTCTCTAGGTTGGTCCCTCCTTTTGAGGATGGCTGCGTCAGTGCAGTGTTTATTATACCCCCCTTCTAGGAATCTCTGCATGCTGTTCATTTGCTCTGGGATCAGATCTTTTTCATGGCTGCAAATGGATCTTAGCCTAAGCATCTTACCATACGGAATGCTTCGGATGAGATGCTTGGGGTGTGAACTACCAGCGTGCAGCACTGCATTGCCAGCTGTCCGCTTTCTATGTAGTTTTGTTTCCAGATTGCCATCCTCAACAAAGACCTGCACATCTAGGAAATTAACACTCTTGGCACTAATGGAGGCTGTGAAGTGTAGGTTCAATGAGTTGTTATTCAGTCCCTCTATGAATCTCTCTGGACTTCACTGATAGATCCATCCCAGATTAAAAAGAGGTCATCAATGTACCTCCACCAGGCCTTTAAGTTGTTATTTATGAAGGATGTGTGTTCTTTAGATAGGACCAGCTCCTCCCACCAGCCCATATGAAGACTGGCATCGCTGGGAGAAAAGCTGGGCCCCATCGCTACCCCTCACAACTGCTGGTATATGGTGTTCTGAAACATAAAATAAATATTATGTAAACAAAATTCTACCATGTTTAAAAGCATGGAACTGTGTTGTGCATAATCTGGTCCTCTCCTGACCAGATAAAATTCCTTAGACCATCCCTGTGGTATATAGACGTATATAGGGATGTCATGTCTAGTGTGATTATTAGGTATTCATTTCGCCACGGATAGTCAATCAATTTTACTAAAAAGTCACTTGTGTCGTGAATATAAGATGCCAAACTCTGGACATTATCCTGTAAACAATACTCAATATATCTGGAGGTGTTCTCAAGCAAACTTTTGTGCGCAGATATAATCGGTCTGCCTGGTGGTACTTGGGCATTCTTGTGAATCTTTGGGATAAAATACAGGATGGGGACAGCTGGATTGTCGTTTTTCATGTATTTGAATTCATCCGAAGATAACAGTCCTGTATTTTTCCACCCTATTAACTTCATTTAAAAATCATTGCTTACTTTGCGCCAGGTTGGATAATCACTGCGCCAGTAGCATTCTGTGTCCTTGAGTTGTTTCATTGCCTCTGTAATGTAGTCAACTTTTTTCCACAAGATTACATTGCCGCTCTTATCGGCATAGCGGATGACAATATCCGGATTCCTTTTGAGTTTGGACATCAGTGCATTAAATTAGATCTCCCGTCTATTGACCTTTTGTTTGGTGGGATTTAGTATTTTATAATTTAAGTCTTTTAGACCTCCCCCACATTGTCATGAAATCTGTCCATTGAATCCTTAATCATCAATGGATTAAATGTAGAGCAGGGCTTGAACGGAATTTTTGGTTTAATTTATATCTCCGACCTTCTCATTTTCATCTCCCGCTGTGTTAGACCTGGAGATCTTCCATTAGTTCTTGCATATCAGTTATTAGTCCCATATATGATGGAGTAAGATTATATTGATTGTCTTCTTAGTCATCTAGAATAGCTTGCTGCCTTACTGTTTCTATTTTCAGCTTGTCTTGCTGTTGATTATGATGTAAAAAGTGTTTTTTCAATTTTAACTTACGTATGCCTTTGTATATATCAAATCTTGTGGTGGCATAGCTGAAGGAGCTGACATGGCAGTAAGAGAGTCCTAAAGGTAGGAGTTGTTGTTCCGCTTTGTTGAGCACAACATCTGTGAGGTTCAAGAAAGTGGGATTAGTATCAGATTTGCACTGTTCTAGCGTCTCCAATTCCTCTTTTGTTGTTTAATTTGTTGTGTTTTGCTGCTTGTCGCATATATATATATATATACATATATATTACCTACTGGCGGTCGCCAGTAGGTAGTTATAGTTAGGATTATTTCCTATAGGGAAACCGCAACATTCTATTGGGAATAACTTTTGCGTCGATTGAGGGATCTGCCTGTAATTTTCCTGACATTTGCCTCGCTGCGCTCCACTCCTTCCCTGAATGTTTGGGGGGGATTCGTCAAGTGGGGGCCGAGATAAAAGGGGAGTCCCAAAACGTGTTTTCCCCATGTTAATTTCCATAGGGCGGTTGGACTCACTTTTAGCCCAAACGGCTGAATGGATTCCCACCAAACTTGGCAAAATTGTAGGGACTGGTGGCCCGATGTGCCTTTGCTATGTCTCAAGATAGGTGCTCCAGTGGATTTTGAGTGATTTAGGTTAAAAAAATGTATATATCTATAAGTGCGCCCCGGTACGCGCACCGGGACGCACTCCAGCGCGCTACGCGAGTTTGCGAGCGGAAAGCTGATTGGCTCTCGGGTGTCTATCAACATTCCAAACAGTCCGGAGCGGCCGCCATCTTGTGTCTCAGTAGGATCGAGACACAAGAGGTGGCAAAAACAAAGGGGTAAATGACCAAAAGGGGGCAGGGTAGACCCCCCTGACTCCCTAGGTTTGATGTGGGGGCCATAAAAGGGCCCCGCGGGGCAAATTACATTTTTTTTTCGATTTGCGCGGGGGGAGCGCCCGGTA
Source organism: Lissotriton vulgaris (assembly GCF_964263255.1). Lineage (NCBI taxonomy): Eukaryota > Metazoa > Chordata > Amphibia > Caudata > Salamandridae > Lissotriton > Lissotriton vulgaris. Next base: position 435,601,506 of record NC_141693.1, read on the forward strand.
CGCGCACCGGGGAGCGTACCGGGGAGCGTACCATGGGGAAAAAAGAATGACATATTTTTTAAAAAATATAGCATTTTTTTTGTAAATTAGAGGTAGTTCTAAAAAGAACAGTTTATTTTATTCTTTTTGTTGTTTTATATTTTTTTATTGTTTTTTGGAACATTTTGTACTTTTTTGGGCTTTTATGAACAGTTTTATATATTTTTTGGAATTTTTATGGGGACAAACAAAAAACAGGGAATTGTAAACGGCTCAACTGGAGCAAAAAAAATCAGGAAAAAATTAAGGTTTCTTTGGGCACTTGTGGTTGTCACCAGCACAGTTGATGAGTTTAACATTTTGCTCACCATATCAAATTGTACGCCCACAAAATATGCAAACTATTTTGACATTTCCAAACTGGGTTTGGATGTTTGCGACCATCTCCCTTGTCTCTGGTCCTGATGGAGTGGGTTGGGTACTTTGGGAGGTGCTGGGAGAAGATTGGGGAGGGTTTCTGGTCAGTTCTCTGACCTCTGCCGCACTATAGTTGTGAGGGTGCCGGCGTTGCATGTGGCGAATCATGGTGTTGTTGCCAAAAGAATACTTTTTGGCAGGGTTCTCCCTGGAAAGTACAGTGCCACAGATCAGACAAGTTACCTTTGGCGCATTATTTTTCTTGAGGCCCCTTGGGATTTTAAAAAACTCCCAGACAATGTGCTCCTTTGGCTTGTAGGGGGTAGTATCTTCTGGCAGGTAGCGACTCTCCTCCTCCTCCTCCTCTTCCTCCTCCTCTTCTTCATCTCCACCACTGTGGTGTTGTGGTGGTGGTGGTGGTGGCTAAGATGCTCCTGCTGCTGCTGCTACTGTAGCCATTTCTCAGTACAAATAGGTACAAATAGGTCTGGAAACAGGTCTTCCTCACTCAAAGGACAAAGTGAGAATGAGGAAAAAAGGTGGGGGCTTTCATCATAAGGAAAACAAAACTGTCCTGAACCAATGAAAAGTGTTATTTTCAGGTCACATGACCAGGGCTTTCATCATTTGGAAACCAAAACTGTCCTGAACCAATAAAAAGTGTTATTTTTAGGTCACATGACCCGACGCGCTTACGCTACGCGCCCCGGGGCGCTTACGTAGCGCGATCGTATGCGCTCGGGTGCTTCCGAGTGCGCTTACGCCGTGCGTATCACGCGGACGCGGCTTCGCGATACATCACGATGATGTTTTCGTTCGCGGCAATAGCGCTAACGGGACGCTCACCGGTACGCGCACCGGGTTGCGCCGCAAGACTGCGCTTACTGGTGCGCTCACCAGCGCTCAAGGGCAAAAAAACCCCCCAAAAAATATACATATAAAAAATAGTATTACATAAATATACAGTATAGGATTCATTATAAAAAATATTATATTTGATAGCAATAGAAATTTGCTATTAAAAAAACTTTGAAATTCACTGAAAAAAACATAGGTTTGAGGCCCTATATATAGTTAGGAATTAGCATTTTCAAAACCTATGAAATTCACTGAAAAAACCATAGGTTTCACACCAGTTATAGTTAGGAATTAGCATTTAAAAAACCTATTAAATTCACTGAAAAAACCATAGGTTTCACACCAGTTATAGTTAGTTGGAAATTTTACTGACATAAAACCATTGAAATTCCCACGTTATAGTTAGTTGGACTCACTATAACTTGCGCGCCTGCAATGCACTGCTGATGACGTCACATATTACATCACTCATGACATGGTCAGTGACATCACTCATGACATCACTGATGACACCATCCTTGTAACAGAGTGACAGACCTCCTTTCAGTGTAATGTAACCCTTGAAACACATATTCAAAAATAGAAACTAACATTTTCAAAAAAATGGAGATACCCATACCAGTTACAACAACCAATTCAGTAATTCCACCATCTATATACACATCCACTCATTCAGCAACAGTTCTATATAGTCACGCATACATATACCCACTTATCATATGTAGTGATACACATATACATCCTGTTACACACTGACAGTCATCCAAAAGTTACTCACACACATACTCACACATGCAAATAAACTATTGAACATCCATTTATTTGCATATACAACTATACACACACTAGCACATTACTTCTAAGGAAACTTACACATACTTACTCTCTTAAACAATCACTTATAGAAACACATACTTATTTAAACAGGAACTCTTTCAATCTCTCACTCTCACATATACTCACTTATATACATCAATACTCACATATACTAGATTAAAACAAGTGTAGTTACCCATAAAGACCCTAGTGAGACAGTCATTCACTCACTAACACACACATATACACACTCATCCACCCATACAGTCCTGAACATATGCTGTTTTCAAAACACATACAAACAGTGAGTCAGTCATTGATGCATCTATGTGCTAAGTAATACCCCCACCAAACCATACAGACACTCATACTGATAATAAAAAAACATCTAATAACCCATACACACACACATGTAGCTACTCACCAACCCATGCAGCCACTTATACACAAAGTGAAACACTGATACATATATTTAAATATTTAAACATTACTCGCTAATATATGTATTCACTAAGATACACTTAATAAGCCAGTTAACCAATCAATTTTTTTTTAAAACATCCATTTAGACACTTATTTAAAAATGTATTCTTCCATCGACCTTTACAAATACATATATAAAACATATTTATTTTTCAGAAAGACACACATTCACTGGATGGTGTCATCAGTGATGTCATGAGTGATGTCACTGACCATGTCATGAGTGATGTAATATGTGACGTCATCAGCAGTGCATTGCAGGCGCGCAAGTTATAGTGAGTCCAACTAACTATAACGTGGGAATTTCAATGGTTTTATATCAGTAAAATTTCCAGCTAACTATAACTGGTGTGAAACCTATGGTTTTTCAGTGACTATATATATATGCCAAAGAGATCCTTTTACTTGAAAGAACCAGAGGGACACCATGGGGTACTTCAAACAGGGGATTTATTTCAAAGAGCATGGGCATGACTCGTTTAGGACATTGCCTTTCTCAAATGCCCGCTCCTCCCCCGATCAACCACAGTTCTGTTTAAATTCCTCCAGGATGTCGTGACCTAAGCGTGGGGCACTAGGACCCCGTGGGTCGAGTAGCTGGGGACAGGTCACCAGACCAGACATCCGGTCATCTGGGGGCGGGGAGAACAGCAGAATATGGGATGACCAAGAGAAGCGAGGACGCCATCCCTGGGGTCTACAGCAACTAGGATAGTAACTGCAACTATGACAATAAAGGAACCTAAGCAACCTACCTGAGTGATGTGTCATGTATGTATAACTCCAGCACGAAGACACTACAACTGGCGACGAAGGTGGGATAACGGATCGACGCAGATTCCAGCAATTGCCATCTCGACGAGGGAACAAGCGTGGACAAAGGCGGAAAGCAACAGGAGCGACGCAGGAACAATTGCCATCTCGACGAGGGAACAAGCGTGGACAAAGGCGGAAAGCAACAGGAGCGACGCGGGAACACACCACATCTAAGATCTGCAAGAACGCGGTAAGCGCTCGAATTAAGCGCCTGTATTGAGATAGCTAGCGCGAGATCTCGCGAGAGGCGGCCATATTAAAATCAGGCAATTGGGACGAATGAACACCGAGAACTGCATTGGCGGCCATCTTAAGGACAGGAAATGAGATTTTGACCGCGAAATATCGCGATAACAGCGGCGGCCATCTTAAGACAGGAAAGGAAGAGAAAATACATAGGAAAAAGCGGAGCGGACATTTTAAGGCCGAACAAGACTGAAAGGAAGCAAATTAAAAAGGAAAAAGCAAGAAATAAGGCTAAACAGAGGACAGAGGCTGAAAAAGACAAATGGAAATGGGAAACAAAGAAGGAAAATAAGAAAGAAACAAATAGAGTGGAAGAAGTCAGAGACAAGGCCAAACAAAGGAAAGAAAAGTGAAATAACAAGGAAAGAGCAAAGAAGAGAAGACAAAGAAATAAAACAAAGAGACAAAGAAATATTACAAGTGCACACAAGGAAAAAGAAGAGAATAAAAAGAAAAAGGACTAAGAAAGCCCAGAAGAGGCGAAATAAAGTAAAACAAAGGAAGGAAAAGGGACAAAAAGATCACAAAAAGAAAAGAAAGGACATAAAGAAAAAAAAAAGTAGAAAAGAAGAAAGAAGATAAAGAGAAAAGAAGAAAATAAAGAGGAAGAAAGAAGATAAAGAGTAAAGTCCCAGTAGTAAAGTGCAAGTCCCAGCATGCACTCTCACCGCATGCTAGGCAAGTGACTTCAACCGGCAATGTCTGTAAAACAAAACCATCAGGATACTATTAAGAACGCTGTTCAGGGCTGTGGTAATCGAGGCAGATTAAAACAAATACTCCTCCCTAGTACTCAAAACGCCTCAAACCACACTGGTCCGCTCCTCCGGTGGCCTGGAAAACACGGATACAGTTACCCGGATTCATCCAATTTTTTTATAGCAGAATATTTTAAACTCAGTGTTGTGGTACCATGCCACTCTGGCTCAGACTGCCAAAGTTTTACTTCGTGCAATACATGGTACACATTCTTACATTCTGAGCAGAGCAAGTAAGACGTCTTGGATAAAACGGAGAAACCCTGTCCAGTCCTAGAGAACATACCAGAAACAACAAAGGCAGGAAAAGTATCTAAGATACGCCCATCACAGCAGACATAAGATTCAGCCCTGAAATGCAAATAGTCTGGAATGCAATTATAATTTCAGTATTATTTAATGTACTTTATGTAGTTACTTTGGCAGGACATGTTTGACTTAGCATGCCAAGAAAGTACTTTTCATTGTATTGTATTGCTTTTCTCTTATACAATTGTGTTTACGTTTAACTATCAGGTTACAAATTGCAAACATGATCAAAACAGAAACAGATGAAAAACGATTACTGGCAGCGCAGCCAGCGCTAGGAAAAATATTATATTTAAACATAATTTAACCAAGACAGGGAGGTCTGGATGAAGTAATGAGCTAGGGAAAACGTGCATCCACAGCTAAGGACCTCATATCAGAAAAAAAGTGAAGACATAAATATCTGCTCAACATTTCGCAATGTTTATTCGCAGGTTGTCCCAGAACCACTGGTGCTTAATTGGAGCCTGTGGTTTCCTGGTTTCCGGTGCTCAGCACCAACACTTAGTCATCAACATTGGCACTTTCCATGAGGACCAGTTAAGGACACGTTCATTTATAGTAGGCACATGAGATTAAGTGATTTGAGCAGAATAACAGGATGTTGAGCTGACGCCGAGGCTCGAACCCGGCAGATCTTGCTATTATGCCACATCCTCTCCCCACTTTCATATCTCTGTTTTAAGTGGGGCTAACAGGAAAATGGGCTGGTGCAAGCTGCCTCCTGACGAGAGCCCCAGCATTTTTTTTTTTTTTTTTTTTTTTTTTTTTTTACAAATTAACCACTGCACCTGCCTCATGAAGATGAATGAGGCAGGAGACATTTTATGATCTTCTGTGAATGGATGTGGACCGAAATGGAGGCCTTCCCAGGACATCAGACCTCCATACATGCGTTCACTTTTCTCTGCATTAAAGCATTTTTCAAAGTACAGCGTGTGCCTAGTGCTTAATTTGTGAAACAATAAGGGCCAGGGCTCTCCTCAGGGGGACATTGCAGCATGCACCACACATTGCCCCTAACATGCTGCCAACAGCAGTAACAAAATGACTACTAACCATTACACTCCTACAAGAGTGACAATTTGCAATATTCCATGCCCACACAGTTATTGGGTGGCAGGTAATATTAATTTTTAATGTATTATGAATGAATAATTAACTGTTGTTGTGGTCATCTGTAATTTAGACAGTCAGCGCCACCTTGTGGCAGACTGTCACAAGCACTGGTGTTGACAATTAAGTGAGGGTGCCGAGGACCGGAAACCACTGGCTCACATTAAGCACTGTGTGTACTTCAGAGGGACTAGACAATGGTCTCAGTGACATTAGTCTGCTCTCCCCGAGGCCGTCCAGGATAATTTCCCAAATAGCAATCTGTCCCTGCGAATCAGTTATCAGCCCAACAATGGGGTCGGCAACAGGTCAATGGTTTATGACTTCAATGGAGGTGTATCCTTTTGTAAAATACCTTTGTGACTTGCAGGGAGGAGGGAATGGCTCATCCATGCACCTCCTAATTGGACTATGGAACGCATCATAAAAGATTTTAAGTCAGAAACAGCTTTTGTATATCGTAAAAAGGTATTTTGTGGCCACAAAGCATGTGATTTTGTAAACTGCAGACTTTGCAACAGACTTTGCAACATCAAACTACTTTGCCTTAACAAGCATAATATTATTTGCCTTCATTCGGGCTTTTATTACTCATATTGTTGGCAGTATGTCAGACCTGGACTGCTTTCCTCCCCATCCACAGCACAGTCCTTGTTTGTTACCACTGGGAACCGCACCTGACCCACACGCATGGATGCCGCATCCTCAATGTGTGCTGAGGATCCCATGATAAGGTGATGATTTCTCACCACCAATCACTCATTTGAGGGGTTGACCAGGAGATGTATGTGCATCCCGTAAATATTTCTAGTAAAAGAGTGACTTCGGATTACTTTTGCTTATTTTATGCACTGTCCATTCCTCATGTCTTTCCCGTCTTGCAGCAGCAACCTATGGGAAGGTCTGGTCCAATGATGTTAGATTAATGTTCAGTAGCAATCTCAGGTATAGTGAGCCCTTGTGGACCTGTTGGGGAAATGGGGAGCACACTTTTATCTGGTTAATGGGTTCCCAAATGGAATGATACAAATAATTTACAGAAAGTATATGAAGTTTTCCGAGAAAATCCTTTTTGCATCTATTACATACCTACATTTGTGTATAAAATTCGTCAAAGCTTGTGTAAACGTGTGTCATACATGTTGTATTTTACAGTTTTTAAAAAGTAAGATCTACACTTCTTGTGTCTTTAACACAGAGTAATCAGGGGGAAAAGTGGATTTTTGTGAAAATTTTTTGTTTTTGCACGCACTTTTCACAAATACTGTATCTCAGTTAGGGTGCAATCAATGTTACAAATTACATCTTATTTCATTGTTTTTTTTTATTGTTTTCAGCTGCTTTGACAGGAAGCACCACATGTTTTTATAGTGTTCTTTCTATTTCGATCCCATGAGGCTATGTGTAGAATAAAACGATTTTTCATCGAATTGATAATTTTGATTTTGTTGATCTGTTCCTCGAGGCTGTCTCTTGAATGCTGTTGACACATGTTAACGCCTGGTATAAGCGGGCCTTCCAAGGCACTAATAAATAGTGGCTAGTATTTTTTTTTAAAAAGGTACATTAACTCACTATTATCACTCTATTGAACAGGTGCATTTATCAAAGGAATGGGACATTCAGGAGTCAGTCTTCAAGAATATATCTGTGCTCTACGCTTCTGGTCGCTTTTTCAATTTTTTAAAATTAATTTTCATCCACTCTTTTTGAAAAACATGTCTCCGCAATGTAATAGGATAAATGAGCAAACATACCTGATTTTAAATAATAGGTCCTACTTATCCATCATGAGGAAGTCCAGTTTAATTACAAAGAGGGCAAAACGTGTCAACAACATTCAGGAAGCTCTCTTCAAAGGTGAGATTTACAAATACGAGCTCTATCAATAAGTTAGTAGTTCTGGTTTCAAAGTCATACATGTCTCCACCCTAAACTACTTCACCTCAGTCCTGTGCAAGAATGACCCAATTCATATCCTACACTAACCAACCTTAACAGCCTGGCTCCCCCAAACCTCCACAGTGGCTTTGAGATTTCTGTCCTTCTTCCTGGGATCCCTGGATTAAACTCTCTCCCATGTGAAATGCATTCCACCTCTCTTCTCACTTCCTTCAAGCCTCTCCTCTAGGATTACTTCATGCAAATGGAATTCACATTATCAGCAAATGACTAATCTCGCAATCTCATTCATTCTCACACTGCAAATATATATGAGACATGTATTTATAATGGCATGTTTTTGTGAAACCCCCACCACACATCAATTTCATTACCTCCCTCATATTTTCACATCAAATCTAATAAATGCTTATGTACTAGCTTGCTGTTGCTATAGGAGGCGTTTTTAATCGAAATTCTCTTTTTGCTGCAATAAATAAATACATTTGAAACGGCTCCGTAAAGCAGGCAGGATGTACTATCTTTTCTACAGTTTATGGTTGCTGTAAAGGTTAGGAAGTGACAGACTTTCAACATAAACGATCTGGTGACTACATTGGAGGGCAAGGCTTTGCCTGTGAATTTGAAGTTGTGCCTGGCCTTCTCATATTATGGTTGTGCCCAAGCATTTTACATTGTAATTTGGATTTTAAGGGTTTGTCGAGCCATTTAAGGATGTAGCAGAGAACTGAGGCGGTATCTAGGCACATGTGTGTGCGTCATAGGACTGTGACAGTTAATCAATTTGCTTCATTCGGTTTTTACATAAAACCATAAAAGTCAAATAAAACAGAATATACAAAAAAGTATATCATAAAACGAGTCTGTCAAATAACATCAAATGCTGTATATAAAAATAAGATATAAATAAAGTGAGTACATAATTTATGTTTAAATGGAATAAAAAGACCATTTAACCATTGTGTGACATTTGAAGCAATGCCTGCATATATGTTGGCTTCGCTTAGGCATTTATGCTGTTAGTGTGTGAGGTTGGGTCTTGGGATCTGGGGCTGTGAATGAGCCATGAAACCATGCCTGAGAATTTGAGGCCTTAAAGTGGCATTTGGGATTGTTCCTGGTCATTTAAAGTTGTAAATGTAAAGCTGAGAATGTGGCTAAATATCATGGTTGTGCCTAGGTATTGGAGGATGTTGTTTGGGCCTGTAGGTGGTCCTTGGATTCTGCATGGATGAAATTCTCAGCTGAATTCAAAAGACAAGAACACCTGTAGATGAATTTCAGTGCAAAATGTATTTTGTGTGTTTTCCAAGAACCTGTTCCACCTGGAAGGATTTTTGAAATGTTGCAGTTTCACTATTTCAGGGAGTTTCATCTGTAATATGAGCTTTCTGTTACATTCTGAGGGTTCGCAAACTATAGGGCATATGTACAAGCCTCTATCGCCACAGGAACACCACTTTTTGTGACGTTTCTGTGACGATAGTGGCTTCGTCTTATTTACAAGGCAGCATTAAGTCACTTAACGTGACTTAATGCTGCCTTGTAAATAAGGCCCCCTTTCAGGCTATACTTAGCGTGAAAGGGGTGGGCAGTGTGTATTGCAGTGGGCGTTCCACCACAACACCCCTTGATTTTGACCCTGCTCAATATTTACAAGGGCAGCGTAAATAGGAGGCAGCGCCAAAATTAAGACCAGGGAAATCCTGGTCTTAAGTTGGCGAAACGAGAAGAAAGGCTATATTTCTCCTTGTTTTTGCTTTTTTCATGTGCGCTGCCTTGTGCATCACACATGGAAAACGTAAAAAGCCTTTTATTGTTTACATATAGGAAGGTCCTCCTTCCTGCACATAAAAAATCTTTTTTTTTAAATTACAAGTTGTGACTTCCATGTGTGTTGCATTAAGCAGCACCCATGGAAGTGACAAAATGGCATTTAAAGATTGTTTATGTGCACGAAGGGAGACCTTCCTGCTCTTAAACAATCTTTCCCCTGCACACAGACATCATGATCCTTGTACTATGTTGCAAGGGTGCCTGCGTTGGCGCTACACTTAGCGCAGGGGGAAACACAAGGCTGCACCATATTGTTGTAAACATGGTGCAGCCTTGCGTTTCTGAAGTGGGGGAATGAGGCGTTAAGTCATGAAAGCTAACGCCTCACTCCACCACTTCAGTTGTACATATCCCCTTATGTGGAACACCATTACACGACAAATCAAACACAAACTTCTGTGCATGGTGTTTTTTGTTATGACTTTCCCTCCTTCTTTCGTAAAACACAGTTATGAAATTTCGAGAACCACATTTTTTTAGCACCAGTGTTCCGCGAAACAAAGAAAACTTGCAGATGCCTAACTTTGACATACAATAACTTTGTGAAGCATATGATGGCTCTGCCTGCGTCTATGATTATTGCAGCCCTTTTACACAATAGCAGCATCCTAGTCAATAAAAGCGGGCGTTTGGCAAAGAAACTGGAATCTGCTTTAGTTACAATTAAGCTGATTAATATGGCACTTTTAAAGATTTTTTTTTATCTATGTCAAAAATTTTCTCCAACCCTTCTGCCACTGCAGAGGTAAAGCCGATTGTCACCTTAACGGATGACATTTGACTTGCTTGGCTTTGAGCATAAAAAAAACAAGTGGAAAAGTGTGAATCCTGAATATCGAGTGAACAGTACCATGGGACACTAGTATCAAGGACAAAATATAGAAAAGCGTGAATACATTTTCTGTACTTAGCCTGCACCTATCTACCCTGACAACATTTATAGCACCAAGGTACTTAGATATAGATTTAATATTAGTACATCTATATGTATGCACTTACCTTTCCATTTTTGGTTCCTCAATATGTGGGCTAAGATATTAATGCACCACGTTATTCTTGTATTCGATAATCCACAGCACAATCAGATGAAAATACTTAGTGAGAAGGGATTATATGACACATGGCATCAATGTAATATAGTTTGTATAGTAAGTTGTTTAATATCTCTTTCTGATGTGAATGTGTCAATGCACCAACTTCTAGCTGTACTTTGGATTATCACAGTCTTCTTCAATCACTTAGTCTTATTTTATTGTGATTTCTTTTTTTTAGAATGAGTGTTTATGGTTCATCTCTTGCTTGTGGGATGTCTTCGCCATCAAGATGGGATAAATATTGCTTTGGATGGGTATGGGCGAGTTAACACAGACTTTTTAAGGACAGAGTCAAATAAATGAGAGTAATAAACGGTGAAGGAAATCGTTATCTTGTTTCTGCACACCCTGTTTTGTTGAATATATTCAACTCATGGACTTATTTTCAAAAGACATTACCTAAAAGTAATAGGGCCTGCTTTTTTCACTCACAGGAAGTCAACCCAACTTGCTACTTACAGCACAGCTCCCTCTTGGACTGGGCTAAGGTGTGAGAATCTTTATTATAGGCTATTACAGGAAATAGGATTCTTGATCTGAAGAGTTCCTCACCTTGGTCATGGGGCTATCTAAAGAGGAGCTACCAGACTCATCTTACTCTAGTAATTTGTAGATTGTGTACCCCGTTAAACATTTCTTTGCAATGCTCTTAATAGAGTGTTTTAGACAGAAAACAGCACATGCATTCTGCACAGCTCATTTAAGGCAACCTGTGTGGCCCTGTAACTCCATCTATTGGAGACACTGGGGTGGATATGTACAATGAAGTGGCGGAGCGTGTCGTTAGCCTCCTGGTCTTAGCGACACGCTCCGCCACTTCGGAAATGCAAGGCTGCACCATATTTACAATAATGTGGTGCAGCTTGCGTTTCCCCTGCAATAGGGCTAAATGAAGCAACTTAGAGCCAACGTAGGCACCCTTGAACCAGAGTGCAGGGGTGTCTGCATGCAGAGGAGGATTGTTTATGCGTAGTAAGGTTTCCCTTCCTCCACATAAACAATCCTAAAATGCAATTCTGTCACTTTCATGTGTGCTGCTTTATGCAGCACACATGAAAGTGGCTGAATTGCATTTTTTTTAAAGGTTTGTTTATGTACAGGAAGGAAAACCTTCCTGTACATAAACAAACCATGGCATTTTGCTTTTTCCATGTGTGCTGAGGCAGCACACATGGAAAAAGCAAAAACGAGGAGAAATAATGCATTTCTCCTTATTTTGCCAACTTAAGACCAGGGTTTTCCTGGTCTTAATTTTAGCGTTGCCTCCTATGTACGCCACCCTTGTACCTAGGGGGCAGCGTCAAATACATAGGATGTTGCGGTGGAACGCCCACCGCAATACCCACTGCCCGCCCCGTTCACGCTAACCATAGTGTGAAAGGGTGCTTTATGTAGAAGGCAGCGTTAAGCTACGCTAAGTTGCTTAATACTACCTTGTACATAAGGCAAGGCCCCTATCGCCACGGCAACAAAAAGTGGCGTTCTCGTGGTATTTGGGGCTTGTACATATGCCTCTCAGTGTGTTGCAACTGATACAGTAACACAATTTTGGATGTACACCAAGAACAGCCAAACTATGCAATTACCTACAATCATACCTGCCAACTTAAAGAACAATCTCACTATGTGAAGAGGTGGCAGGCCTTGGAGGAGCCGGCCTAGTGCCGAGAAGTACTTACCAGGCACTTTTGAACCCCACCCCGCCCCCAAATCCCCCCTACCAAAAAAAGCTTGCTGAAGCTGTTACTGATGTCCTGGGGTGTTTTCACACCCCTTGATGGATGTCAGCAGTTCAACGCCTTTGAAAACGAGTTGGAAAACCACTTTTTACAGTGGTTTTCAGCTCGTTTTCCCTGCCACAGTGTGATATTGGCTCCTCACTTGGAGAACGTGTGATGGGATCTGATATTGTGTGTCACACATTGGTACCATGTGAGTTGGCAGGTATGCTATAATTCAAGCACCAGCAGGCAGCACTTTAGTCCATCTGTTAACTAATATCCATTTACATAAGCCAGGCAAAGTCCATGTATATCAACCAAGAACATTCATGCAACATTTTCGTACTGCCCTCTTGCCGCACAAATGAATCTCGCGAACCATATTTTCTGACACAAGTGGCGGCTGCTACCTAATGCAGTGGGTGGGCAGTCCCGGGGGGAGGGGGGAATGAAAAAAAACACAATTACCCGCCAGTCAGCTGCTGCCTCTCGGCTTCTTTGCCCACTTCCAGGACTCCAGGGGCAGGAACAAGAAGCACCAAGGCTTCCAGACTACCCTAGACAATCACAATTCTGCTGGTAGCTGTGTAGTGATTGGTCTGAGAGCCGTGGTTTGGAGCTCAGATTGGGACTGGGAGACTGGGCATGTTCTCCATCCAGGTTGTGCAACACAAGTGCGCATGACTGTTTAGCTGGCCCAAGACGGCCGGACAAACTGTCATGCGCACTTACAGAGCGCCACCACTCTTTCCCCATCTCCTCCGGTACAGCCCAGCCCGCCCCACTTCTAACCAGCTGAGCAACAATGGAAAAATAAAATGATAATAACAATGCTTTATTATTGAAAAAAATCCTTTCTTACCTCTTCACAGAGCAATGAGGTGACACTCCCTGCTTTAGCGGAGGAGCCGTCACTGTCTGGCACATCCACCTAATAGATGTGCTCCATCTTTCACCCTATGTACCATCCGCACAAACCGAATGGACTTTGCCTGGGTTGTAATGCAAACATCAGAAAAATCTGTGAAAGTCACCCAGAACTTTACAGTGCCATGGCATTGCCTCATGAGGGCACGCCGATTAATTTCCAGAATGGCAATGCAGCGCAGCAAACAAAGTTACTGAGTTGCACTAGGGTGTGAAAGCATCAAAGAGCCATACCTACACAGATATGGCACTGCTGCTTTGTGACACAGTGCTGGCACACAATCATGCTGCCTAGTGCCACCCAAATGTTTGTGCATGATGTCCTGCATTACTGGAAGGGTATCCTTTCAGAACAAAATACTGTGCCTAGGCAAAGTTTAAAACTTTTCCCACTTTGCATGTGCTCTGTGCAGTGCACATGAAAAGTGCAAAATTTTTTGAGAAGTTAAAAGATTTGTCCAACTTAACACCTGCCTTGAGCAGGGATGTTTTGGCACAATGGCTGTGTTTCTACGGTTTATAGATAGGACTTAACATAAACAAAATGTGTGGTTGTGTGGAAAGGGCCATGTACCATTCATGGACGCCTCTCCATTGCAAAGTAGTGTAAAACAGGCCAAAACACTGTTTACATTCCTTTACAGGCTGCTTTCCAGAGCGAATAACATTTGTGCACTGAAAGTAAATAGATTATCAACAGTTGCAGTGGTTTGTGTCACTTTTTGTGACTTCGCATCGGTGCTCCATCTGCTCCACTGTGTACCCTACAAATGTTAACTAACAAAGCCAACGCCAATAACAACAATCCCAGGTCAAGGGATACAGTCAGTCCTTTGTTACTAAAGGCTGATGTTCCATGCCACAAAATTATAGATAAGCTAGCCCAGGCCTACTTATGTTTCAGAGGCACAGGGATACTGGGAAATCTCTCCGGTCCTCATTTACAAGCCCCTTGCAACTTTCATTGACGCATCGGCGGCGCAGTGTGCCTGTCCATACTTACAAGACCAGCTAAAGTTACCAAGCATGCCTTTTCATGGCCTTGTAAATATGGGCCCCTTTCATGCATTACTTTATGTGAAATGGGCGTTCCATGGGTGTTGCTGTGGGTGTTCCCACACATTCATGGAACCTGACACACTCCTATATTTACAAAGTTTTGAAAGCGGGGAATACATCCAAATCCATCACCTCCCCAGGGGAGGCGTGGGAGTGACGCAAGGTGGAGAAATACTTTAATTCCTCTTCATTTTTTCCTCTTTCTAACAATTATTGTTTATGTGCAGGAAGGTCTCCCTTCCTGCACAAAAACAATCATCTCCACAACGCAGGTACCCTTGCAACATGACCCAAGGGGGCCTGCGCTGGCTCATGGCAGCCCACTGTACGCCAGCGCAGGGGAAAGCACACGGATGCCTCGGATTGTTGTTAATATGACACATCCATGTGCTTTTAAAATGATGCAGCATGGCGCAGCAAAATGCCTTGCGGCGCTGTGCTGTGTAATTTTTCATGAATTAAGCCCTCAGTTTTAAAAGTAAACCTTATCGATCTCAGGCATAAAGTCGTTTTGACTGTGAGGAAACATCACCCAAAGAAGTAAACACTAAAACAATATGTGGCCAGCTGCCCCCTGAAGTGCTCGGCTGGTGCTTGGCTGGTTTAACACGTGAAATATGTTGAGCAGGATGATGTGTGTGAGACATTAAGGATGACACCCTGCTAGACACTCCCCTTTTCCTCCAAGAGCCCCCTGAGTCGACTTGAAGGTACCAAGGATTATAAATTAGCAAAACTGGCGCCAAGCATAGAATTCTCGTTTTGATCTATTGCTGAGTTTTTCTGAAGAGTCTGCAGCCTGCAAAACCTCAACCAAGACCCTTTGTTCCAGATTTAATGTAAATAGCTGAACTGTTTATACATATATTTTATTTGAGACGAAGAAGGGAGGTGAGGGAAAAGGAAACACTGCCCAGATTTCATTTTCACACTGCTCTGACAGAAAGGCTTAGGGAACAAGGAGGGAGGGAGCAGTGCTTCATTTGTGAAAGAATAAGTGTGGGGCCCAAGGTTTTGCTCAGCAGACCGCAGATGGTGCTATTGAAGGGCAGGGTGCCCAATACAAATGCTGTGTTGTCTTGATTCCACCTGATGTCTCTTTAATCTCCCATCAGTCACTCCCTGCCTCTCTCTTGTAGGTTATTTTTCATCACTACTTTCTTCCTTTGTCACTGCCAACTTTCTCTTCCTCCTTCTTTACCCCTTTTGTGATTCTCTTTTTCTTGATCTGAGTCAAGGGCGGATGAAGAAAAGTCCTGGTCCCCAACAAGAGCCGGTGGCCCCCACCTGCAACCACCGGCTCAAATTAAGCGCTGAGGACTTCTCCATCATGGGTGGGGCTGAAAGGGTGGTATTATCTCACTGAATATGGTGGCAAATAAAATATGCTGTTTTGAAACAAGGGAAGAGACTGAGTCCTAGATTTACTAAAGCTTTGAGCTGGTACGTCGCAAAATAGTGCATGCTATTTAATATCCAGAGCAAAAAGTATTTTTTTTCCGGAAAAGAGAATTTTCATAGTGTAAATAACACATTGCACTGCTTTGTGTCAAGAGGACATTACAGTGGTGTATCAATGTAAACACCTATAGATTTTTATGCAAGGTCGATCTATTGAGTGCCAGACTGGCATTTGTATCAAAAACAAATTCAGACTTCAAATAGGTACAAACAATGGGAAATATATTTATTTCTCAAAGGAACCAACATATTGCATGTGTGCTGAAGTGCACACCAAGGGCCTTATTTATTAGAAGCGACGCATCGCTGCGTGAAAAGAGCGATGCGTCACTTCTCAGTGAGTCCTCCTTGTGACACGATGGATGCGTCATATTTACTGTTTAATGCATCATGACGCAAGGAGTTACAGATACAGTTTTTCTGAAGCATCTGTAGGCGCAAAAGTGACGCATGCTTGGGTGTGTCTGAAAACAGACGCAACTCCAGCAATGTGTCCCTTCACATGGAGCAAGCCCCGTGTGAAAGGGCCTATCAGTCTTACGCCTGCTGTGAGGCAGGCCTAAGATATTTACCCAATGGTGTCCTAGAAGTGGTGCACTGAAATCTCATACATTTCAATGTGCCACTTCTACAATCCTTTTTGCGGTTGAACGCCCACCCTGCATATATTATACCTGGGCCAGTTATTATGTGGTGCATAGGTTTACAAAGTGTAGCATCTGCCTAGATGCATCACCTTATAAAGAGGGCGCAACGTGGTGCATTTTGAATGCCGCCTGTGCGTCACAAAAAGTGATGCACCGGCAGTGTAAAAGTGACACAAGGCCTCATAAATAAGGCCCCAAATATCCAATCCATCAGTTCCAGTAGTATCCTGCAATGCCTTTCTTCTGTAATATTGTGTAAAAGAGAAAGATTTGTGGTATTCTGCCATGCTGTTCTTTCATGACAATTTGGAGCCTTGAATGATGGGGGTTCTGCAAAGTGAGCCCTTTGTTTTCTACTTGGGATGAGGTGTTTACAGCATATGCTCCTAGTGGGGTCCTATCTTTGTTCCTGTACTATAGACTGCTTCCTCAATAAACCATCCTGCCAACTTACACACCGTGAGCCTGTGTTCCTGTTCACTTTACCAACAATCTTTTATTACCATAGAATCCTATGAAGTTACTCTATGCACATCAATTTGTTCTGGAGGGTATGCCTCAAGTACAAATCCTTTGTTTAACAGCACACACTAACCTCTGCCCCGTGGTACGAGGCTGCGTGCTGTGCAAGGAAGACTGTTTGCACATCAGAGAAGGAGATGGGACCAGCAGAAGGCCAAACTTTGTAGATATGGTGCTGTGCCAGCTTTTCCGAATGCACAATGTAGTTCAGCAAATTTGGATGCTGCACTGCATTGCATATAAAATGATAAAATCTGGGTAATAGTGCTTGGATACAGGCACAATATCGGGTGAAGTGAGTGACGTGACAAGAGAATGAAAATGTCCTGGCCTAGCTGAAGGCAGGTGGAGCATCAGGTAGTATGCAGAGAGAATGAGAGGTGGAGAATCGAGTGAGCGGCCAGAAATAGATGTGTGTGTGTGGACATGGGGTTGAGGAGAGTGTTCAGGGAGTGCGGAACACCATGGCATATACTTTGAAGCTCTCAGGTGAGTATGATGTGACTGTTGAAGGACACACAGGCATAAACGACGGTTATCACTTTTTAAACTACCTCCTTTGTTCAAAATGGCTGGGGCCATAAAACTGTAGCAATAAATCCCCTCCGGTACCTCTGATGTCCACGAGGTTCCTCAGCTTAACTCCTCCACCCAGAGATAAGAATCCCTCCCAGCTAGCTTTGAGCATTGCTTGCTCAAATAGAAAGTGAAATTCCTTCCCCTATGCTCAAAGTAATAGCAGCAGACAGAGGACTAATATCTCTATCTCCCCTGCTAAGTAATAGCAGCAGACAGAGGACTAAAATCTCTATCTCCTCTATCGGCTCGGCCATCTTAGAATGTCTATTTTTGGCGAACATCATGGACTGTCATCTCTCACCATCTGACTTAAGGCCTTTTTAGACTACGCCTATTGACTGCACAATTTACACATCCTGTGTCTACACGTCGGATTATGATAAAGTGTCTGCCTTTTACAGTGGTATTTTATTTATATATTCCTAGTTGTATCTAGCACACCTCACTTTTTATTCACCTGTAATGCACCGATTGCTACCTCATATATTTTTGCCTTTACAGTGGTATTATATTTCCATATTCCTAATTGTACTGTGCACATCCTACTTTTTCTTCACATGTAATGCACCGATTGTTATCTCATATATTTTAGGCTGCTCACTACCGACACTTTCTGTCTTATATAACTTTTGTTTGCAATTGTTTTTTGCTACTGACTCATGTACCTCATTTATTTTTCTTACATTTTTTATATCTCATAATTTTTTACATACGGTATTTATGTCACCCCACCCGCCTGCTCACATTTCTAAACTATCTCCTTTGTTCTTCACCTGTATGCACCGATTGCTACCTCATATATTTTGGCTGCTCACTAGTGTCACTTTTGGTCTCATATAATTTTTGGTTGCAACTGTATTTTGCTACTGATTCATGTACCCCATTTATTTTTGACTACTCACTATTGTTATATAACATATAACTTTTGTTGCAACCCCATTTTGCTACTGATTCATGTACTTCATGTATTTTGACTTCTCATTTTTGACTACTCAGCATTGTCACTTTTGATTCAGGTATTTTACTGTCTGCATCGGTATTTCATTCTAGTATATCGTCAGTATTATACCTACATTTTATTCTGTACATGTTTGTAACCCACACCGACCTCACTTTTTATTCCTGTAATGCACCGACTAATTGCTCATATAGACATGTTACATTTATGCAACCTGTTACCTAATCATCATGACTGAAACCTGGATAACTGAATCTTCTACACCTATAATGGACATTCTAGTTCCCCCCAACTACCACATCACTAAACTAGACAGGGTTGGTCAAAAAGGTGGTGGAATCGCATGTATACACAGGAGTAACCTCTCTGTCCTGAAAGTAACCTCCCCTTCCCTACCCTCCCCAACCTCCTATGAATACATCTGCCTCGATATTATCAGTGAGGGCAAATCGATATGCACTCTTCACGACATTTACCACCCACCAGGGGACAACCATACCTTCTCGCAGCAAATCATGGATTTGATCTGAACCAATTCCGGTCGACAACTCACACAAATATACCTTGGTGACTTCAACCTCCACTGGAACGATCATAATGACGGAGTGGTAAATAGTCTTAAAAATTTCCTCAACGCCCTTGACCTCACCCAAATATGCAACAGCCCGACCCACGAGAAAGGCTCTATCATTGACCTTATCATCTCCAAAGAGGACTCTATCCAACTCGAATCTATCCAACCCTGTGACTGGTCAGATCATCATATTGTCACATTCTTCATCAAGGAAAAAGTCAAATTTAACCCGGTTCAATCCTTCAAGCCCAAAGACTGGAAAAGAGACCTGAAAAAACTCAACCCAAACTCTCTACCCCCCAACAGCTGCAACCTCCTACTTCCTCCTACCGGCGTTACGGATGTCCAATCCTTGACTGATCACTATCTCAACACTATGACCTCAATAGGTAATGAAGCTGCACCTATGCAGCTAAAAAGAGCCTCCACAAAAATGTCCAATCCCTGGTACGACGGGAGTCTCAATGACGATAGACGGGCCATGCGAATGGCAGAGCGCACCTGGAGATCAGCTCCCTCTGCACTGCACCTAAAAACGCTGAAGAAAAAGAGAAATGCCTACTTCAGGAAAATAAAACGCTCAAAATCAGATTTCTTCAGCCGTCAGCTCGACCAAGCCAAAAATCGTCCGAGAAAGCTGTTTGAGCTAATAAGAACACAATCCAAGGAACAACCCCAACCACTCAGCAATTTGGGCAAAGCACCCTCCTGTGAAGACTTCGCCTCTTTCTTCATCCAAAAAACCGATAACATAAAGAACGATCTCCTCATTGACGTAAGTCTTTACCCCAAACCCCACTGCACAGCACCCACTGAACCAAAAAACAATGCTACATGGTCATCCTTTGTCACCTATTCGGAAGAAGAAACTGCTCAGCACTGTGAAACCAGCCAATCACCTCACGGACCCCCTTCCTGTTAACGCTGTCAAAGACCTTACCCCGTCGCTCCTCCCACTCTGGACTAAAATTATTAACAGTTCACTTCAACAAGGGACCATCCCCGACGCCCTCAAAGTTGGACAAGTCACACCTCTACTAAAGAAACCTACAGCCGACCCCTCTGATCTAAATAATTACCGCCCCATTACCAATATTCCGACTCTTGCCAAACTGTTGGAAAAATGCGCACAAATACAATTGACCAAACACATTAATCAGTTTGATTTACTCAACCCTCATCAATCAGGCTTCAGAGCAGATTACAGTACAGAAACTGCTATGACTCACATAATTGACGACGCCCTTCAAATCCTAGATCAAAACGATACCTGCCTCCTCATCCTTCTTGATCTCTCTTCTGCATTCGACACTGTCAAACATGAGAATTTACTCGAACTATTAAACACAAGAATGGGTCTATCTGGAACTGTGCTCAAGTGGTTCACGTCCTTTCTACACAACAGGTCGCAGAAATTCAAGAGTAACAACTTGATGTCTTCGCCAATACCTGTATCGCTAGGCGTCCCACAAGGATCCTCCCTATCCCCAACTTTGTTTAACCTGGTTATGGAACCTCTCACCACCTTGCTAGAAGCATCCAATGTTCACTTCCACATGTACGCCGATGACACCCAACTTTATCTCAAATTACAATCACCCAAAGACATTATGCTCTTGAATTCAACGATCAGAAACACCCAATCCTGGCTGGCCGCTAATCATCTCAAACTCAATGCTCTTAAAACAGAGTTCCTCTTGATCTCACCTCCTGCGAAGATCACTACCGCTCAAACTTGGCTTAAACACCTAACGGCACTCAATGTTCAGCCCACCATCGTGGACTCAGCAAAATCTTTAGGCATAACACTTGACACCAACCTCAACATGCAGGAACACATCAACAAAGCAACTAAGGGTGCGAACTACCAGATCAATACCTTAAGGAAACTCAAACCCTTCCTTCCAGCAAAGATTTCCAAACTGCGGTACAAGCACTAGTCATCCCTCGAATAGATTACGGCAGCATCGCCCTCTGCGGTCTCCCCCTAACTACTACGGCACCCATAAGAGCTTCTCTAAACGCGGCAGCGAGACTCATCACTGGATCAAAGAAACACTCACACATTTCCCCTGACCTGAAATCCCTGAACTGGCTGCCTTTTGAAGCCAGAATACATCTGAAAATCGCTTGCATGACACACAAGGCTGTCCACCTGATCTCACCCGGATACCTCGCTAAGAAGCTGACGATTTCTGGAGGCTCCAGAAACACTAGAGGCACAAACAATCTTTTGCTAAAGCCCCAAAGATTCCGCAAGGAAAAAACCTATAAACGCTCCTTCTCAGGAATGGCACCCAGGATCTGGAATTCACTCCCCCTGAAACCAGGCTCATCTCCTCTACCATACTTTTTAAGAAAGAAGTAAAAGCTATCCTCATGGCTAAATACACTTGAATTATTATTGGGGATGATTTTTACAGACGCTGTACCATCCAGTTCTACTGATCTTTCTGCATTTTTGTATGACTCGTGTTATTGACTTACCTGATTGTTTACGCTACCACTTATTTTTACTTGTATCATTATTGATGTATCTGTCTGACTATGCTCCCGCATGTACCTTCCCCACCTCAATTGTTACTTACTCACATGTTGTACCCTTAGTCTGTAAAGCGCTCTGATATCTGCAAAGATCTTGTTCGCGCTATATAAAACTTTCAAAATTAAATAAATAAATAAATAAATAAATAAAGAGTTTTGCAGCAGAAATGGGGAACTGAACATGCCACTTGATTTTTTATACAGTAGAGAGTAAGGGGACTGTTTTTGTTTATTGTCTGCTGTGCTTACACTGGCACACATACTGAAATTGTAGATCAAACTTCTATATGAAATGATTTACACTACTTAGTTGTAAGCCGTGAAGTCGCGAAAGAGGCATTCATGTTTTAGCGGAGAGAAGCATGGACAGAAACTCTCTGTGCAGCTCTTGTTGGCCTGACAGGCCCAGCCCCTGTACTTCCAATGCACGCTCTTCAGACTGGTGGCACCACAACCTACATTAGCAATGACATACTAGAGACGCATGGTCAGGGGCAACACAACATCTTCCCATTGGCTAAATAACAGCTGTGTTGTATTTTTAGTCCAAAACATTCATGAGTTATTCAGGGGTTTTGCTAATGAGACAATGACATGTTAGGTTTCCAGGTGAAGAAGTATGAGACTAAATAGTAAGGAGTGGACTTCAGGTATTTCTTTAAAGTCTTTAGTTAAAGAAAAGGATAGTCACTAGCACACCTGTTTATAAAGTGCTTATCTAACTTTTGCTAAAGTGAAGCAGATGGTATTCTATCTATGGCGTGCTGCTTGGTGTCATAGGGCTGCCTATCCCTAAGATATCTGATTCAAAGAATGTGGGTGCGAGACACACTGTCACGACCTAGACCAAGCGCACAGCTAGGGTGAATGTATTTCAAACTTTTTGCATGAATGTTTTACCACAAATTCAACTTCTTACATGCAAAATAATTACATATTACAAATCATCTTGAGTTTATCAATGCTTGTATAATTTCAGCATTCATTGATAATAGGTATATCTTGCTTTTCAAGGCCCAGATGTAGGTAAATCACATTTACCGATTTTGAAATATCGAATTTTACTGATTCGGTATTTCAAAATCGGTAAATTGGATGTAGGTACCAACATCTGGATTTGTTACCGATTCCTTAAAAATTCGGTATTTACCGATTCGGTAAATACCGAATCGGTATTTGCTATTGAATCCTATGGGCCTTGAAGCCCATAGGATTCAATTCACAGTAAATACCGAATTTGTCAAGGGTGCAGGGGGTGTCACTTTGACACCCTCTAGCACCCCCAAAACGGGCATGTGTGCAATGTGGCACACAGACATGCCCTAAGGGCACGTCTGTCTGTCACATGGCACATGTGTACATGCACAGATGTGCATGTACACAGGAATCGGTATTTTACCATGGATTTGTATTCCATGGTAAAATACTGATTCTGAAAGCCATGTGCCAATGGAAAATTGGCTACCCACATATCAATCTAGCATTTTCGGTAATTTTACCGAATCGGTAAATATTACCGATTCGGTACAATTACCGATTCGGTAATAATACCGAATCGGTAAAATTACCGAATATGTGCACCTACATCTCCATAGCCCTTTACAGATCGGAAACGGCCGAAAATCGGTATTTTCGGCCGATTCCGATTGGCAAAGGGCTACCTACATCTGGCCCCAAATCTTTTGTATTTACATACTATTCAATGAAAAAGTCATTCCTTCATGACTGAATTCATTACTGATTTCATACTTCATAAGCTTTTTATAATGATTACATCAATTTTGTTAACATGAATATACTGATGACAGCGGTTGATGGTTGTTGGACCGATGCATTTCGGGACATGCAGTCCCTTCTTCAGGGGCCACTGTGGATAAAACAATATATCATTAAATGTGCAATTATATCGTTTCTCTGTATTGTTTTATCCACAGTGGCCCCTGAGTATATCATCAGTATATTCATGTTAACAAAATTGATGTAATCATTATAAAAAGTTTATGCGCACTACCGCAAGTCTGGTTCAGTTAATACTTTACTGTTAGCCAGACGCAGTAGAAGTCCCCAGTTGGAATCATACCGGGTATAGAAGGCCTAGGGGAAAAGGGGGGAGACAATAAAAGAGAGAAGGCACCAAGGACTAGTTAAAAAAAATGTGTGATGTCGAGGCACTCAAATGTTGGTCAAGCCAGAGTACAACAGTGGTGATTGGGTGAGACAAAGGTCGCTCCGCTGTAGCATATAGTGAGGGCTACTGGGTGACTGGGAGTTGTTAATGGGCACCTGTAGGCTACTCCGGGGCTGGTGCAGTATGTGGTTAAAGAGATCTAGGCGCTACCAATCGTGGTGCCAGTGCCGTGGTTTAGGATTGCGATGGCTCTGCTGGTGAGTGCCCGGGGGTGGGGATAGCTATGCACGTAAAGGTGGAGGCATGAGCAAGTTCCCAAGTTATTGCTCACGCTCGGAAAGGAAGGCAAAGATCGACTATTGGCAATTAATGGCTGAGTGGTGGGGGTGAGCGTTATGCGGCAGCTTGGAGTGCCTCTAGTTGCAAAGAGGGGTAATTACCGTATATGTGATGCATGTGTACAACCGTTCCAGGCTAATTGTAGAGCATGGTAGTTGTTACGGAGATCGTGCGCACAGCGCTGTTGTTAGGTACAAATTACAGATGTGGCCTGGTGCTCGAGAAAGCTCGTAGTGCTGTTACTCAGTTGCTCAGTACAAAATACAGAAACAACATGGTGCCGAATGCAAATTACAAAGCCAATGTAATGCCCCCCCTTGGTGACCTCTGGGGTGGGTATATGACCGTGTATGACCCCCGTGCCTAACAGGGCCCTAGAGAGAACAGAAGGGTCAATGGCAGTTAGTAGGGCAGGGTTCACTGCGTCCAATCACATGGTCGGTAGGCGACGGCGGGGTTGGGAATGGGTTGTTTTACCAAGGAGCATTAAAAGTCGCTCTTGGTGTGGCGAGGCCTGTGTGTCTTGGGCAGTCCAACGTGGGGTTGGAACTAGAGGGACCACTAGTCATAGGGATATATGCGGATAATGCTCTAGATAGAGGAGGAGCAGGAGAACATTTTAGACTGGTCACAGGCGGTTGAGTTCAGCTCAGGGAATGTCACCTCATGTGTGAGAAGACAGTCTGAAAACCCAGTTCTGCTCCTTTCTCAAGAGGGCCTCCTTAGTAATCTGTGGGAATGCTTCCAAGATAGTCCACGAGAGATCATTAGCGGCATGGTTATGGTCTGCAAAGTGTGTGTACAGTTTTGTGTTGTTTTTTGCATCTGATGTTGCTTCTATGTTCTGTCATTCTGGTTTTTACTAGGCGGATGGTCATGCCTATGTATTGTAGCTGGCAGGGACAGATGATGAGGTAGATGCAATTGCGTGTATTGCAGTTAGTATGCCTGTTTTGGTGCCATATCAGAGTGTCGGTAAGCATGATGCTTTTGGAAGCTTTTGTCAAGGGGCACACTGCACAATGGCCGCATGGGAAGTGGCCTGTCACTGGCGGTAAGTTCCATAAGGTGTTGACGGGTGTGGGTTCTCCTTTTACTTCTGGTGTTAATAAGTAGATCTTTGAGGTTTTCGGTTCGTTTAAAGGCAAATCTGGGTTTGTTAAGGGTCTGATCCCCTACTTGGAGGATATTCCGGTGCTTATTGATTGTCATTTTATCATGTTGGACTCTAAAGTAAAGGAGGTAGCAAGGTCACTTGGACAATATTGGTTTCGGGTTGTCCCCATCAGTAGTGACTCTCTCTTTGTATTGCGTGCTTCTTTTCTGGCATTATTGATTTGTCTGAAGGGGTATTGTCTTTTGGACCAATCAATGGCAAGTTCAGATGCCTCTGTCTTGAAGTCCCCCACGTTTCTACAGTTGCGCCTTATGCACAAAAACTGTCCATATGGGAGGTTCTCCCTTAGTGCCTTGGGGTGGAAGCTGGTGTATAGCAAAAGACTATGACTATCTGTGTTTTTTTAAAGTAATAGTCTCTAGCCTACCTTGTTTACGTTGAATCATGAGGTCTAATAAGGGTAGCTCAGTGTTACTTTAAGTAAGGGTTGAGGCTGTTAACCCAGATGAGGAAACTGGGGAGCAGGTGGGCATCGCCTTTCCAGAACACCAAGATGCCGTCAATAAAGCAATGGCATAGTGAGATGTTCTCGGTGTAGGGATTAGAGGTGTTAAAGACATACCTTGATTCAAAGTCCCTTCTGTGCTCTCTAGGGCCCTGTCAGGCACGGTGGTCGTACACTGTCGTATACCCACCCAAGAGGTCACCATGGGGGATACAACTAATTTGTAGGGCCCTACCTATCATAAGGACACTGAGATCCGTACAATAACCACAGCCAACTTGGTCTCCTCTTGTAAAAACATTGGCCCCTCACCTTTATACATGGGAGACTTAGAGTAACAAATCAGTTCTCTTTCTTCAGAGGCCTTATCACGGTGACACTTTTACAGCAGGTCTTTGCTTATTACTATTATCAATTTTTTCGAACGCTCCGGCCATTAACCAATTAATACTCATCCAGCATGGCTGCAACAAGTTACGCGCAAGCTCTCGACCATGAATTGATCTTGAGGCCGCTTTAAAAGGCTTAACTCCGGAAGTAACCACCACTGAGCCCAGAGCCAGGGTAGGAAAGAAGCAATTTGCTAGACCGCCCGGCATGAGTATGACTATTGCACTGGTGTACTCTATTTCCTTCACCCCCACCACCGTAAGACTGTTATATGCAGCTCATATGCTACTATTTGTCTTGTCCACAGTAACGCAAGCAACTCTGTGCTCTGCTTCCCCCATCAGTACTTGACCAACTTCTACCTGGTGAGTCCTATGCGCTTTCTCGAGCAATGTTCGGCATTACACCGACTTTGTAATTTGTATTCAGCACCAAGTCGTTTCCGTATTTTGTACTGAGCAACTGTGTAACAGGACTACGCACTTTCTCGAGCACTGTCCGGCATCATGCCATTTTTGTATTCTGCACCAAGCCACATCTGTAATTTGTACTTAACAGCAGCGCTGTGCCCATGGTCTCCGTCACCGATACCATGCTCTACAATTAGCCTGGAACGTTGTACACAGGCATCACTTATATGGTAATTACCCCTCTTTGCCATGACAGGCACTCCAAGTTGCCACATAATGCTCACCCCACCATGCTGCCTTTAATTGCTGGTGGACGATCTTTGCCTTCCTCTCCGAAAGTGAGCAATAACTTGGGAACCTGCTCTTGCCTCCACCTTGACGTGCATAGCTATCCTCACCCTGGACACTCACCAGCAGAGCCTTTACAAACCTAGACCACGGCACTGGCACCACGATCGGTAGTGCCTAGATCTCTTTAACCACATACTGCACCAGCCCCGGAGTAGCCTACAGGTGCCCATTAACAACTTCCAGTCACCCAGTAGCCCTCACTATATGCTACAGTAGAGCGTCCTTTGTCTCACCCAATCACCACTGTTGTACTCTGGCTTGACCAGCCTTTGAGTGCCTCAACATCACGCATTGTTTTTAACTAGTCCTTGGTGCCTTCTCTCTTTTATTGTCTCCCCCTTTTCCCCTAGGTCTTCTATACCCCGGTATGATTCCAACTAGGGACTTCTAGTACGTCTGGTTAACAGTAAAGTATTAACCTAACCAGACTTGCGGTAGAGCACACAAATTTCACTGTTCTTTTAAACTTCACATATAGTCCTGATGAAGTGGTGCCACGAGACCCGTTAGGGGCTTAACAGGCACGAAACATGTCGACCCACTACATCACTTTAGCCCTATAGGAACATTACACCCATATAGGGGGTTACCAATTTTTAAAATAGGCTAGAGCTACCATACGCATAAATACAACAGTTGACCTTCCCTAGACTCATTTTACCCCACCTACTCAGTGCACTACCCAGCACGCTCGCCCGCACTCACCCTATGGCTTCTTCAAAAGATCTCCGCCAAAGAGCCCCGTTCACGGGTGCTCGTTGGGCATTGCAGCGCCGGCCCGACAAGGAGCAGGCCCAATGATGAACCATGACATCCTCTGGGGTAAGGGAATCACAAAGAAAGACTTCCCTTTCCCCTCCGTCCCCTAGGAACTGCACACCCCTTCGTGACACATTATCCCCTTGGAGCTTGTGTGCAGGACCTGCCTAAACATAACTCCTTGTTTCTTTTGTTTACGATACTGTCAAGACCACCCCATAAAAGGTCCCACTAACAATATTGGGGGTGTATACATTTATTAGGCAGAAGTTGTGTGTATCCAAGGTACCATGCAAGAAGATGTATTGCCTGTCAGGGTCCACACACACACACACACACACACACAGAGCTTTTTGGAAAGTAACCCCTGGAACCACCCACATAGGGGTCCGTCTAGCAAAGCTAGAATACAAGGTCGCATATACTTGACTCTTCTGGTTTCAGTGCAGCAAAACAGTCTACCTACAGGTGGATCTCCTGCAGGAAGGCAATTGATATCCTATAATGCTTAAGGTACACCAGAATCTTATGGCATTTTGCTGGGCTGTTCATCCCCCTAATGTTCCACATGAGGAACTTCTAGTCACCTTACATGCTCAGCTTGACACATCGAGCAAGTCCACATGGCCCTCCCGCTTGACCTTAATGGCACTAACAGTAGTGGACATGGTATATGAGCGTCAAGAGCAATCTTCCCCAAATAAATGAAGACATCGAAAACGGAACTCAACAACATACCAGTCATCCCCCTCCACTCCCGCAACCCATTGGCACAATATACAGTATTTCCCCCAGAAAACTAATGGCCAGAAGAGTGTGCATAACCGCCCCACAACATCTCCCTCCACCCTTCCTTTACTCCACTAAGGCAAGTAGTAGATAGTAAGTGTTTTATAGGCCGTGTGGCTGTGGCACCTCTAAACCGCAAGCCCCAAGCAGACGCTCGAGTTACAAAACAATTAATTTACAGGATTTATTCTGTATTACCTCATACAGACAAACACCACATGTTCATTTCAATAAGTTTAAAAAAACGATTCTGTGGAAGAAATATACAGTGTTCAAGTTTGAAAAAAAAATTGCATTTATTTATGCACTCATTTACTTCTGTTCTTTGTTCAACATATTGTGTATCATATATTCAACAACGTTATTTCAATGTAATTGTGAAGTCATTACATTTAAGGTGCTCTCGGTGGGGAAGGGAAGGGAAGTGCAAAAGTTGTGAGGGACTGGGTAAAGGTGGTGTGACATTAAGAACATCGCGTTGAAAATTAGAAACGCCTTTACAATCAAGCTAGTATGAAAGTTCCCAAATAGCATCACACATAGGGTAAATGCATTTTTTCTTTATGTCCTATGCTGTGTTTAGGTTGGCGTAGTCTACGTTTCGACCCCCGTGTGGTTAAGGGTTAATCCTGCCTCATGTTTGGGTCTTCATCAGGACCGTAGAAAGAGAGCCTGTGGGATAATGCGAACGCTAAAATTAGATTTTGTGTGGTGATATGTCTCAAAAAATGCGAAAGGGAGTGCAGGGGTTACCTACATCAAATGACGGTCAGCATCTGTACCGTCGTATGGTGGGCCTTGGCGAGCTCCTTGAAATTCTACAATACACAAATTAAAGGAAAGGTCTCAAAGGACTGTCGTTGGCTGTAGAGCCAAGGTCAACATAAATGAGTAAAACGAGGAAGACTTACTAGGACAATATTCCTCATAGATATGTCAGCAACACCATATCAGGTGTGGTATCCGTGATCATTCTTTGTGTTCAGTGCGGAGTGCGCACCGTTCTGGGGAGTTAAAACAGGGGGGGGGGCAGTCAATCAGAAAGCTCGTAAACAAAACATCTTCGGACTAAACCGGTTAGGCCGGATTTCGAATCGGATATACCGATAGGCGAGATGTCTGAGCTCTCGTGGGGTTCATACCTGTGCTGCCGCCATCAGCACACGTCGATACCTCGATGCATCTGAGGATGCTCGCGGTGCCGCCGCTGGATGCTAAGTATCCAAGGGCTCGTCTGCTCGGGACGAATCACCGGTGAGTAGCAAACAACGCCCTGTCAGCGCGGGACGCGCGGTTGGGGGAGCGTCTAGAAAGAGGCCAGGGAGGGCTCAATGGTCTGTAACTGTAAGGGGTTCGGTAAAAATGACCTTAAAAGGGAGGTGGAATCCTCTACGGAAAATGCCTGAACTTGCACTTAACAGTAATGGTGCGGAAAACTGGAATAGGAAGGGCATGATAGTGAGCAATGATGCATATACATACACAGAACTGAGTCTTATATATGTAACAAAAACGTTTGCAGATTGTGAGGAATATTCAGCATTACGATAATAGTCTAACAGTCGGTATCAAGCAACATTATGCATGTATGGCAGCATGTCATGATATGGGACTCCTGTAGACATATTATACACCAAATGAGGTTAAATACAACATGACAATGGGACTAATATGGCCACAATTCACAACGAATGAGGTTAAGTACAAGATGACACCTGTGAGGTACATAAAGCGAGCATAACCCTTTTAATATGGCTCGGGAAGTAACGGAATGGAACCCCCCGGGCTACTTGTGCACACTGGATTTCCAGTTTGTATAGAGTCGTGTTCACTGGGCAGAATGCTTACTCTGGGTCTAAACCTGCCATTTAGGCAAAATTGGCATTTAGTTCATTGAGCCCTCTACTGATAGTCTTGGAAAGGGGCGACCATTCGGTCCCCCCGAACGTATGGACGGGTGCCCCGATCCCCCCGGGAAACCATTTTGGGCGGGAGGCGTGGCTCGGCTGGTATGCCCAAAGTGGCGTAGCCGGGGCGCGCCCTTTCCCGCCCAAAGGGGGTTGTCCTAGACACCCGCACGGAAGACCGCGCCCAGTGGGCGTACCTGAGGAGGGTCCCCGCCCTCCCACAGACGGATAAATAGAGCGGGAATCCGAAGAAGCGTCCTCTTGTTCCGGTGCTCTGAAGGCTGCACCACTCGATTGCTCGTGAGCCCTCGACGGAACAAGCGGCAATTTTGAGAACTTGTAATCTTGTTGTTTCTCTTTCAGTTATCCGGAGGACGAAGGATCTGGGACCTCGTTGACCGACTAGAGCGGGATAATTGAAGTTATGGCCGGCAAAAAAGCGGGAAAGAGCTCCGAGCTGGAGAAGGTACTGCGCTCCTTGTTCGAACCGAATGGCGATTATGGACCGAAAAATCGGTAAAGTTGATTCGATCAGTCGAGGTCTGGCCGAAGTCAAAAAGCAGTTAGCGGCCCAGAACAACCCCTCAGGCTGTCCTAAGAAGGTTATAGGCCCGGCCTTGCCGGGAGTCGTCCCTGAGGGTAGGGGGAAGCGTGTTAAGAGGAGGGCGGATTCCGGGGAGGATCCGGTTCCCGAGGTGCCCCCAGTCGCCCCCATCGCACCAGCAGGCACCCTGGTACCAAACCCGGATATAGGCCTACCAATCCCGGTTGTGATCCCGCCTGCTAATGAGGAGGAGATGCCCCCGGAACTAGCCATCCAGTTAGCGGCAGTGTTACCCTGGCTCAAGAAGAAAGCGGGGGGGCAGTGGCCGCGGGGGACCCGGCCGAGGAGGCTAGGCTTATAATCGAGCAGTTACGGCAGATGCCGGGACGGCGAATGTTCCTTTTGTTCCCCCACAGGTGGCGCCAGGAGTACCTACGGTTAGCCGGGAAAAGGCAGCAGACACGAAGATTGAACCCGGTAAGCAACCATTGCCAATGGCAGGAGAGGGTTCGTTACCTTCAAGGCGCGAAAGGGTGGCCCAGCACATCCCTGCGGCCACAAAAGAAAAGATATGGGGGGAAAAATATGTGAATATGTTTTCGTTGTTGACTGACCATCGCGAGATGGAATATGCAAAATCCCAGAAAGATCTATGGCACCCCAGTGTATGGCGGGCCAAGATGGCCGAATTTAGGGTCGATGAGACCGTTGCGAACTGGGTGAAAGCCTTTTCGATATTTACGGCAGTCATGGGTGAACGAAAGCCGGAAGTGATGACCGAGTTGTCCTGTTATCAGAATAGGATTATGGATTTTTATACCATGTATGGGGGGGACGAGTGGAAAGGATATGACATGAAATTCCGAAAAGTGAAAGAGTTTGATGCAACTTTGACTTGGGATTGCCTCGACTCGGTGTCATGGCACAAGCAGCTCTTGCCTGGTGCAGCGGGTATGTCCTCGCAGGGCGGGAGCGGGCCGGGGTCAGTTCGCCAAAAGCCTGCGTTGCCCTTTCGAGCAAGCGCCGCTGGGGACTTTCAGCCCAAGACCGGCGGAAATGGCGGCAAGAGGGGCGTTTGTTGGGGCTTCAGTAGAGGCAACTGTAACAGGCCCCAGGGAACATGTAGGTTCAGGCATGCGTGTGCGGGCTGTGGGAACTCCTCGCACCCGGAGAGTAGCTGTAAATCAAAGAACAGCGGAACGGGAGGAAAAGGGGGGTCTAAGCCAGAGTGAGGGGATGCTTGGGAATCGATTGCCTACACCTGTAGATATCATGGCTCTGACTCCTTGGCTGAACAAATACCCTGATCATGTATCCGCCGGGGTTTTGAGGAATGGATTCCTATATGGCTTCAACATCCCGGCGGGGGATTTTCGGGGGGACTCCTTTTGTAGAAATCAGTTATCTGTCCAACATAACCCAAGCGTAGCAGCAAAGAAAATCTCCAAAGAAGTCAGCTTGGGGCGGGTGGCGGGGCCTTTTCAATACCCGCCGGTGGCGGATTTCGTGTGTTCACCACTAGGAGTGGTCCCAAAGAAAGACCCAGGGGAGTTTAGACTCATTCACAACTTGTCTGCCCCAAGGGGTTCTTCGGTGAACGATTCCATTGACCCGGATATTTGTTCGGTTCGGTACGCATCGTTCGACAATGCTGTTGCCATATTAAATCATCTGGGCCCCGGAGCGCTGATGGCGAAATCGGACATCGAATCGGCATTCAGGTTGCTCCCGGTACACCCACGGGACCAGCGCTTCCTAGGTTTTGCGTTTCAAGGGAGTTATTACATGGATAAATGCATGCCTATGGGTTGCTCCATTTCTTGTGCTTATTTTGAAATGTTCAGCTGTTTTTTAGAGTGGACATTCACCGAAACCACAGGGCATGGGCACGTTATGCACTATCTAGATGACTTCCTGTTCTTGGGAGCGGCCGGCACTACGAAATGTGCACAGGCGCTGCAGGACTTCTGCATCCTCATGCGTGAGTTCGGAGTCCCATTGGCACCAGGTAAGACGGTCGGACCATCTACTTCACTGGAGTTTCTGGGAATTGAGCTCGATTCGGTGGAAGGATGTTTCTGTTTACCAATGGAAAAGGTGGCCAAGTTTAGGGCTTCCTTGGCGCAATGCCTGGGCAAGGAGAAAGTGTCCCTGTACCAGTTACAGCAAACAGTGGGTCAGCTTAATTTTGCCTTAAGAGTGATACCGATGGCCCGCCCCTTCTCACGCTCTATTGCGCAAGCTATGGTTGGCCTCAAGGAGGGACACCACCGTACGAGACTGTCGGCAGAGGTTCGCCAGGATATGCGCATTTGGTTGGCATTTCTGGAGGACTTCAACAGTCGAGTTGTGTGGAACAAACCACCAGCATCATCGAATGAACTAGGTTTGTGGACCGATTCAGCTGGGAGCGTGGGATTTGGCGCCATCTTTGGTAACCGATGGTCGGCGCAAGTATGGCTGACGTGGTGGCACTCCAGCGGTCTGACAGGTAACATAGGGTTCTTGGAGCTGTTTCCCATTTGGGTTGCTCTGATGGCATGGCCAGACGACTTTAGGGACCGCTCGGTGGTGTTTTGGTCTGACAATATGACAGTGGTTGAGTGCATTAATCAGCAGGCAGCCCGCTGCAAGTGGATCTTGAGATTGTTAAAAGAAATTGTTTTACGTTGCATGAAATTGAATGTACAGTTCAGGGCAAAACATGTGCCAGGTGTACTGAACAATGCAGCTGATGCACTCTCTCGTTCACACATGCAGGCTTTCAGGGGCTATCTACCCACAGCGGACCTAGTAGCAGCACCGTTCCCCTAAACGCTATGGCTAATCGGTGCCCCAGATTACAAGACCTCGTGGCAGCCAGCTTAGCGCCCAGGACGAGGAAGGCTTACGAAGGAGCGTTTCGTTCCTACTGCACTTTTTTGGGTCCGACAGGGAGACAGAGCTGGGGTCAGGAGGAATCCTTCCTGGGGTTCTTGGTAGCACTGCACAGAGAAGGCCGATCAGCGGCAACGGCCAATAGACATAGGGCGGCCATTTCGTTCATGGCACAGCTGCAAGGCATAAGTGACCCGACGGGTTCCTTTTTGGTTAGGAAGGTACTCCGCGGCTGGCAACGCCTCGAGGGTCGCAAGCAGGATACGAGGCGCCCGATTGGCGTAGACAGATTGTCTCTGCTTTTAGCAAAGCTGGATGAGACGTGCTCCTCCCCTTTTGAAGCAGTTCTGTTCCGGGCAGCTTTCGCCTTGGCATTCCATGGGGCTATGCGGGTAAGCGAACTCGTGGCGAGGAACAAGAAGGATATGGAGGGAGGCTTGTGCAGGGATCACGTACAAATAAGGGGTGATTCGATGGTAATCTCAATAGCCAGGTCCAAGACAGACCAGGATGCTATGGGAGATAGTGTTGTCGTACAGCGCGCACGAGGGTCCCCCGCCTGTCCGATAAAGTGTGTAGAGGAATACTTGACACAGAGGAAGGCCACATGGGGGGGGAACCTGCTTAGGCACAATGATGGCACCCCACTGACGAGATTTCAGTTTCAGAGAGTGCTGGCACTGACAATCGCTGCCGCGGGCATGAACCCGTGCGATTTTGGGACCCATTCATTTAGGATAGGGGCTGCTACTGAAGCTACGGCCCGGGGTCAGAGTGCGGAGGAAGTGAAACAGCTGGGCCGTTGGTCCTCGAACTGCTTCAAAAGGTATGTGCGATTGCACATGTTGTAAAAGTCAATTGACATGCACTCACGCTTCTTGTCTTTTCTTTGGATTACAGTTTCGCAAGCCTGTCACGCGGGGCGGAATGGGAAGTCGACCCAGCACCAGGAGACCAGCGGTCGAGGATCGCCGACTGGAGAGAGAGTGGTATGGGTCGTGGGCCACTCCTATGTGAGGCGCGCTGGGGACGTATTCAAGGCAGGTGACGCGATTCACGCATCTGGGGAATACGGGTACAGAGTGACCTTCCATGGGAAGGGCGGCCTCTGTTTTGACCAATTTCAATCGTTTTTGGAGGGTCTTTTAGGGCGGCAAAGGTCACCGCCATCTGTAGTCATAGTACACCTGGGGGGCAATGACTTAGTGAAGCTGGGAAGGCGAGTGTTATTAGAATGCATCCTGTCGGCAGTTAGCTGGTTGGCTAAGAAACTCCCGGGGTGCACGATTGCCTGGTCCCACATGATCCCCAGGAAGATTTGGAGGGGGGGTCTTTCAGTGCCAGCGTTGAACCACTCGGTGAAGAGGGTTAACAATAAAATTGGGAAATTGTTTTGCTCCGCGCAGTTGCATAGCATTCCTCATGGGTGTATTCGGGGTGATCACATGTATCTGAATGATGGGGTTCACCTGTCCAGGGAGGGGAATGATTTACTCATAGGAGACTTCATAGCATGGTTTAGGGGTTTGAGAAAGCATGACCTATAGGAGGAGGGGGGTCCGGATAGTCCGTCAACTATCCGGCCTGCGGCGGTAAGGTCATGATCGGTGAGCAGTAATTTCAAGGTCCCTAGAGGGGGGCGCCACCCAGAATGGATGGGAGCGCCCGGGGGGAGGCGGCCATTGGCCCCTTCCACGGGGAGGCGGCACCCACTAAAGATGGGTCGCCTAGGGGGAGACGGCCATAGGCCCCTCCCAGGGGGGAGGCGGCTAGATGCCCCTCCTACGAATTTCCCGGGGGCCGGATATCCGCTCCGGCGGAAGAGAGTGTGGGGATGGGGGGGAGTCCACGCTGTCCTTCCTACAGATACCTCACACGGGAACTCGGACGACCTTTAAGATGGCGTCGAGTGAAAGGGGGCCCCCACGACAAGGGAAGTTGCAGTTGGCAATGAGGGTAAAGTCCTCTGCGCATGCGCCACTCACACCGTGAGGGCGGGATTTTGGTAGTAGGGATCTGACACCGGTTAAGACCTTGCCGTTTGCCCTTAATGCTAGGATGTACAATTTTAATTTAGAATGTATGCATTTTCAGGATGCTAGACTCGGCTAGGAAACCTTTGTATTAGAGATCTGTTAAGGTTAGCCAAAGAACATGTCTTCATCAAAATGTATAAAAGTAAAATTGTACATAAGTCATGAAACTTTTATTTAATGTTTTAAATTTTGTTTCATATTTTAATAAATACGGCCGGGGGGGTAACTCCCCCCCCCGCCTTCCAAAAATTCAAACCTGTGTCTGTCTCCTCCCATTGGGAATTGGTGTTGGGAGGGGGTGGCGGGCATCCCGGCCATATGAATTTGTGCATCCATTTGCACTCCCTGATGTTAAGGATAGAGTTCAAGTTGCCACCTCGTGGGCCCAGGGTGATCTTTTCAAGTACAACCCATCTCATGGATTCTGGGGTGTGGTTCTTATCCCTGAAATGGTCGACAAGTGGTGCCCCTGCCGTCATGCAGCGAATCCTGCTTCAATGTTGGAATATTCGGTTTTTCACCTTCTGTTTGGTTTGTCCAACGTACATTAGGTCTAGGTATATCCGATTCGAAATCCGGCCTAACCGGTTTAGTCCGAAGATGTTTTGTTTACGAGCTTTCTGATTGACTGCCCCACCCCCCTGTTTTAACTCCCCAGAACGGTGCGCACTACGCACTGAACAAAAAGAATGATCACGCATACCGCACCTGATATGGTGTTGCTGACATTTCTATGAGGAATATTGTCCAAGTAAGTCTTCCCCATTTTACTCATTTATGTTGACCTTGGCTCCACAGCCAACGACAGTCCTTTGAGACCTTTCCTTTAATTTGTGTATTGTAGAATTTCAAGGAGCTCGCCAAGGCCCACCATACGACGGTACAGATGCCGACAGTCATTTGATGTAGGTAACCCCTGCACTCCCTTTCGCATTTTTTGAGACATATCACCACACAAAATCTAATTTTAGCGTTCGCATTATCCCACAGGCTCTCTTTCTACGGTCCTGATGAAGACCCCACCATGAGGCAGGATTAACCCTTAACTACACCGGGTCGAAACATAGACTACGCCAACCTAAACACACCATAGGATATAAATAAAAAATACATTTACCCTATGTGTGATGCTATTTGGGAACTTTCATACTAGCTTGATTGTAAAGGCGTTTCTAATTTTCAACGCAATGTTCTTAATGTCACACCACCTTTACCCAGTCCCTCACAACTTTTGCACTTCCCTTCCCTTCCCCACCGAGAGCACCTTAAATGTAATGACTTCACAATTACATTGAAATAACGTTGTTGAATATATGATACACAATATGTTGAACAAAGAACAGAAGTAAATGAGTGCTTAAATAAATTCAATTCAAACTTGAACACTGTATATTTCTTCCACAGAATCGTTTATTTAAATTTATTGAAATGAACATGTGGTGTTTGTTTGTATGATGCAATACAGAATACATCCTGTAAATTAATTGTTTTGTAACTCGGACCACCTCCTTTTTGTACTGATTTGCGGACCCAGGTCCTCGAGTTCTAAGGGCCCACCCCTTTATTACTCACACCAAGCAGACGCTCAGCAGGCCGAATGATGACGGGCCCTAAGTCGCCTCCTGCCACCGAACTGTCAAACCCACAGATCTCATTCAATCCCCGCCACTACCCCACAGCGGCCCCCACCCCCTATAGAGCAATTTCTGGTGTTGCTCATAACTATCAAATATAAAAAGTCAACATTACAGTTTAGTATTTGTAGCTCCATCTGCAGTATGTCACCTCTGGTCTCTGAGGCGCCGTAGACACCAGGACAACAGTAAAATTAAACCATATAGGGGATTACCCCCCGGCTCAATGAGGGGGTCAAGATATATTCCTCCCAAAGGTATCACACCAGGTGTACCCCGGCAACCCAGCAGTATAGCCTGCAACAGTGCTGTCGCTCAGTGTGTCAGGTATCAGCCGAATCAGTGAGAAGGTGCCACAATCCAGTGATTGATCTGAAGGTGCCCTCTGGACAAACAAGAATGTGTTCCATAATTGTATCCCCTTCTTTTCCAAGGTCTCCGATGCTGTCCGTCTGGTACGGGCCGAACGCCAAACCTCGCCCACTCCGTTTCTCTTCTCATTATCAGCTGGATTATTCCCCCTCAGCGTGCCCAACCAGTCTGTCACCTCTCCTGGGGACTCATAAATGTGTACTTGGCCAATGTGTTGGATGAGCAGTTTAGCGGGGAATAGATGATGATCTATCAGCGCAAAGCTGATGATGGTCACACTGCCGCGCTGATATTACTGGACCTGAGTGCGGCATTTGACACTGTGTCGCACTCGGGGCTCCTTGTACGCTTGAGTGAGATGGGAATA
Organism: Lissotriton vulgaris; assembly: GCF_964263255.1. NCBI lineage: Eukaryota > Metazoa > Chordata > Amphibia > Caudata > Salamandridae > Lissotriton > Lissotriton vulgaris. The sequence continues at coordinate 435,639,653 of NC_141693.1, forward strand.
GCTGGCCAAGCCTATGAATGGATGAGTACTTTTTTAGCTGACAGGAAATTTCAAGTTCACTGCCCCCCATATAAATCCAATCCTAGATCTCTTAGACAAGGGGTTCCGCAGGGCTCCATATTGAGCCCCACGTTGTTCAATCTATATATGGAACCCCTTGCAAGGTTGGTGGAATCCTATGGGGTGGATATTGTCTCGTATGCGGATGATACCCAACTGATGATTACTCTATCTCATAACCCAGTTGGGGCAGCAGAGAACTTCTCCTCCTGTCTTGTGGCACTTGCTGGCTGGATGAAGAATAACTGTCTGCGCCTCAATGGCAATAAGACGGAACTCTTGGTTATTGGTCTGTCTCCCTCCGTCTGGACCTCAGCCTGTTGGCCAGCTGATTTGGGTACTATGCCCATTCCATCAGTTACTGTGAAAAATCTGGGGGTCCTTTTAGATTCTAATCTCTCTTATTCCCAACATGTGGGGATTGTAGCCGGGAAATGCTACGGCACACTAAAGGTCCTCCGTAAGATCTTAGATCTTCTTCCTCTTAAAGCTAGGAAAACTCTAGTGCATGCCTTAGTCACCCCACACCTCGATTATGGGAACTCATTGCTCTGTGGGCTTAGTAAAAAGGGCCTGAACCAACTCCAATGTGTCCAGAATGCGGCGGCCAGGTTAGTTTTAATACTACCTAGGAAGTCATCTGGAAAGCGTGCTCTTCAAATCTTGCACTGGCTTCCCATGCAGGAACGCATTCGGTTTAAAACCTTGTGCATTACCCACCACATCGCTCATGGCCGTGGCCCTACATACCTCCAGAAGATGATGACCATATATCGCCCTAGACGGTTGTTGAGATCTCTGGGTAGTATGCAGATGATGGTCCCTCGTATCCGTAGAGCACGGATGAGAGGGCGGTCCTTTAGGTTCCTTGCCAGCAAATACTGGAATGAACTTCCACTCGAACTTCGGATGGAGCCTTCGGAATTGCGCTTTAGGCTGAAATTGAAAACACACTTGTTCCCCAAGGTCTAGTTGTATCTGGTGCCTTTTGCTCTTTCCTCCCTGTGTTGCTGGGCCTGCTCTGGAGTTCTGTCGGTATGCATGCACAGCGCGGAGACGCACTGTTTTCCTGTGTAACCAGGCGCTTAATAAATGTTTTTATTATTATTAGAAGTCTGTACTTGATGTTAAGATCTCTCAGTCTACTTTTCACTGACATAAAGGTATTGAGCATAGTCTGAACCATGGGGGCGTAGTCAGGCTAAGTGAAGATTTCCTTGTCCTTATATCTGGGGGGACTGCATCTGTGCACATGTTGTAGGATAGCGTCACAGTCACAGTAGTTGAAAAGACGAGCAATCAGGGCTCACGGTGGTGTTCCTGGGAGCGGTGCCAGCGCCAGTGAATTATGGGCCCTCTCCATTGTGAAGAACTTAGACAGTTTTGGGGGTCGAAGATTCTAATTTATCCATTGTTCTAGACAGAGTTCTGATAAGGGGCCTTATGCTCATTCTAGAAGGCCCAATAAGCAGTTATTATTTCGCCGGGAACGGCCCTCCGCGTCTTCAGGGTGCTCTCCACGTGTGTGGTGCTGCACTTCGGTCTCTCCACCACAGCTCTCAGTGACTTGACCTCCCTTTTAATACCATCCACATCGCCTTCCACTGCCGTGGTTCAGTCCGCAACCTTCCTCAGATCCAGACGTAGATGGGTTATTTCTATAGCCATTGTGTCCATTTTTTAAATGTTATTTTATTTATTTAATGCGATTTTATATAGCGCAAACTTTACCCAAAGGTGTCAGAGCGCTTTACATAAGAACCAGTTGCAAAACATAAGGACTAAGGATTACATGCGTTACATAAAAGATACAAACAGAAAAAAATGCAAATGTACAAGATGTAAAGTCACACAAGGAAGAGATACACACAGAAAGAAAAATTGCAAATGTACAAGATGTAAAGTCACTCAAGGAAGAGATACGAATGGATATACTCTAAGAGTCACATAGGAATGGTAGAGAGTACAAAGGTCTACTGCATATACTAATGATTAGAGTTATCTCTATATACATAGGGAAGGGATACGAATGGATATACTCTAAGAGTCACATAGGAATGGTAGAGAGTACAAAGGTCTACTGCATATACTAGTGATTAGAGTTATCTCTATATACATAGGGAAGAGATACGAATGGCTATACTCTAAGAGTCACATGGGAATGGTAGAGCGTACAAAGGTCTACTGCATATACTAGTGATTAGAGTTATCTCTATATACATAGGGAAGGGATACGAAAGGATATACTCTAAGAGTCACATAGGAATGGTAGAGAGCACAACGGTCTACTGCATATACTAGTGATTAGAGTTATCTCCATATATATAGGGAAGGGATATGACTGGATATACTCTAAGAGTCACATAGGAATGGTAGAGAGTACAAAGGTCTACTGCATATACTAGTGATTAGAGTTACCTCTATATACATAGGGAAGGGATACGAATGGCTATATTCTAAGAGTCACATGGGAATGGTAGAGAGTACAAAGGTCTACTGCATATACTAGTGATTAGAGTTATCTCTATATACATAGGGAAGAGATACGAAAGGATATACTCTAAGAGTCACATAGGAATGGTAGAGAGTACTGCATATATTAGTGATTAGAGTGTGCATGATGTCTTAGATTTTGACACCTTATAATGGTCAATTCTTTTGGTTGGAGCCGGTTTCTCCCACTTGTCTTTTCTCATGATCGACGGTGTAGAGGGGTTTTAGACAGTAGCCAGTCCCCCATGCCTAAGCTCCCACTCTCAACCAGTTTATTCCTTTCTTGGACACTGTGGTGACGCCCAGGAGGATCCTAAGTCGCACCACAGCTAGGAGCACACACAGGCGGGCATGGGGTGCATCCTCCCATGCAGTCTCACCAGTCCATATCTACACAGATCCGTTTACATGTGAACCTGCATCAGTTGGCGCTGTCCCATTTCATCATGTGATGATGCCTTCTAGTCACCCACACTATTTAAGGGTACACAGGAGAATCTGATAGTCAGGGTCACCCATGCAAGCCCCCTACTTCCAGAGCTACATCCTGATTGTCCAGGCGACAGGACGTCCTCCAGGATCCGAGGGTCCCCACGTGGTCTGTGCATAGGCCACACAGCAGCCGAAGGGTAGACACAGCAGAGCGTACTCAAAGTTCAACAATTAGGGAGTACCGTAGGAGCGACTCTAGCAGTGGCACCAGCACATCCACTGTTTTCTCGCTGCAAGTAGTGTCAGGTCCCCTATGCCACCATTGTCATACTGTTGCAAAATCGGCAAGTTAGCCAGCCCAATCCACTGGGCCAGCGCCACACTCGTTGTACAACAAAAGTCCCCTATGTAGGCCGTGGGGGAGGGGGGAGGGGGGTCATTCATTCGTGGTGTTCGGACCTTTATTTATTCTCCATGCAACCTTTTGTTAACAGCGGGTGCAGGGCGTGCTCCTGTCACATCCTCTCGCTCCCACTTGTAGGCATTAACTGTCCCCAGGCGAAGTCCACTCAGGGTCCTCAGTCGCTCGGCCCTCAGTGAGTCCCAGGTCACCCTGTGGCAGTGTTCAGGCTCGTGGTCCGCGCTGCTGGCAGCATAAGGGCGCAGCCCAGTTGGAGTCATGGCCCAACTCACCGGACACCGACTGCAGTAACAATGAGGTCATCAGAGGGAGTCAGCCGATACAGAGCCCGAGCGCTGGGAGCGGCAACCTCCCCCACGCCCCCCACAACTCCTTCCGTTGTGTGCCCCTGCCGTTTCGGGTGATCCCGGCATCTTGCTACTTGTGTCATCCCAGGGCAGGACTACACCAAGCTCCGGCACCCGTGCCTGCTAGACAGCAGAGCAATCCCTGATGTTACAAGGGTCTTGGAGTCTCAAAACTCAGATTTTGGAACAATCCCTTAGATGACATGACTATCAAAGGTTTAATCAGCAGAGCTATCCCTCTGGTCCGAGAGATCTTGTTTATCACAGGCCACATACAGCAGAGCTATCATTTGGGGTACATAACTCAGGCGTTTAGACATTTTAAAAAGGGTGCATTTACTTAAAAGAAGTGACTTGTGTAATCACTTTGAGGATTTCAAATTTTGTTGAGACCACTGTCAATTCAGATGTATACCACAGGCACAGCCACCACTAGGCCCCATGTCAAGTATGAGGCATTCTGTCTGTCCATGCTTTTTTAGCAAACATACGTTGCACCACAGGTCGTTTCCGTTTTCTCTTCAGCTATAAAAATGAAACAAGCCCCAGAACAGAAAGGAATGCTGGGTAAAAGCCACAACTATCTTAATGTGTCATACACTAAATGGGCTGATCTGGAAAAGGTTGTATCATAACGTGAATCAAATGCTTCAGTGAAAATGACTGCGAACCAATGCATTTGTTTCTCAGCTGTGCTGGTGAAAACATTAGTTATGACAACTTCATGATAATACATTTTTATGGCTTAGCATAAGGACATTTTTGCGTTCTAAGAGCTGGCTGGTACTATACACCACTGTGGAGTCCCTGTTGAGGGAGCTAGGATCCTCAAAATGGTGAGAAGTGAGGGCACACATCACAAGCTCTCACCTGAGGCTTTGCCCAGGCGGCCGGCTCTCCCAAACAAAATTTGGTGCCCTTTCTTCAATTACAGAATTGTTCCTATTCCTAGGTACAATTGTAGCTAGCTCATTTAACCCAATTTTTTCTTTGCATTCCAGGACTTGTAGTCCTGGTTTTATATTGAGAGCAACATATCTACAAGATTCCACAGAAGGGGATTGCGGCATGATTTCGTGGCGTGATTGTTGAACTTTCCAGGGAAAGAAAAGAAATGCCAACCGAAAAGTCCACTGTGAATTAAAAGTTGCTCTCTTCTTGGTCAGTTACTTTGGTTTGTGCTGTTCATGGATCTCCCTGGAGTACCTCCGCCAGCCCTAGAGAAGCACAAAAACCACACAACCAGGCCAAAATTCGCCCATTTCGCTGTAGCAACAGAAGAGTGGATTTTTCTCTTTTTTTCTGGACCCAAATTTACTCTGCATCAAATGGGGAAATATGATACATTTTAACTGTTTGCAAGTCGCCATATTTGTTTGCCTTGTCTTAATCATGCTGTTGTTCATCATCAGGATTTGCACACTTTTCTGCATTTGTAGCATTTGCCCGCCACTATTTCTAATTGATGATGTCGGGTGATCTTTATTTAGAAGGAACTCTGTCAGATAAATTATTGAACTGAGCACCTTCCTTCCCAACTCAAACACCAGCGGCCTTATAAAGGTATTTAACTTTTTCTATGACAGATTTGCCTGTTAGTGTGTCGCGTCTGCTTACTATTTTTATAAGGATACTGGATCTAAAATTCTCCAATGTGTTGAGATATGACATATTATTAAAAAAGTAGGACTTATCTTTTAAATCAGTTGCCATTTTTGGCTCCAGAGGTCTCTCAGCTCTTTGTTTATGTTTCTGAAAGCATTATTTCTCAACAGGAATGAGATATAATTCCGGAAAACTAAGCATATGTCAGTATTTTAATTTATTGTCTTCAGCCGCCCCATTGCCGCACAAGCGTTGGCAACACTTCTAGCGCTAGGAGATTCTGTTATTAATGTGTGACAAAACTCCGATCCAGCAGGAAATAAAAGACGTTTTTTTTACCCTCAATAACTTATTTTAGCATCTGAACTACTTGGAGCTCATAAAATTCCGCATGTTTCCAGATCACAGGAGCAGAATGACCTCATCATGATTGGCCACCTTCAGCCCTATAGCAGCACTGTTGCAGTCTTTGTTTATAACAAATCATGGATGGAGGCTACTGAGAGGGTCACTCAGAATGCTCTTTTCACAGCTCCAGAGCACTCCCATATCTCACAGCAGGAAAAGGGAGGCGCCCTCTGGTTCCTATTGCATGTGAAGTCGGCCTTCCATCATTCACATAAAGCAATGTATACACACATAATGTGGGGGAGAACTCCTACCAAAAATGGTAATGCAGACCTGGGGTGGGGGGTGCATCTGAGATCCACAGCAAAGGAGCTGGGGTCGTTAAGCGGCCATATTAGGATATGGAACAGCCGGGCGGTGTTGGGCCTCCTCGCCCTACCCCGCCTTCGCGTGGAGCCATCAGCGAGTTGGCACCACCCGAGCCTCTGGTGGGGAGAAAAATTGCCTTTTAATGCTACAGCCTGGGGGGTCTCCTTTCGTATTTGATTACCATGTCAAATATGCATATTTGCCCAAAAAACATAATTCATGCCCTAACAACTGACCGACTCCTAGCATAGACATGAACGAGTGACTACTCTCAACCTGAAGGGGGTGCACATTTTACTTAGGATTTTTATTCCATGTGACCAGCTAATCAGTGCGGTACACTGTGTTACCCATGCAAATGTACACATTAGACAGAACACCCCTCTCACATTCAACACTGTGCACTTATGATATATAATTATGTATCAACATGCTCAATGCAGCACTCCGCAATTCGAAACACCATGGGCCTCCTCGCCCTACCCCGCCTTCGCGTGGAGCCATCAGCGAGTTGGCACCACCCGAGCCTCTGGTGGGGAGAAAAATTGCCTTTTAATGCTACAGCCTGGGGGGTCTCCTTTCGTATTTGATTACCATGTCAAATATGCATATTTGCCCAAAAAACATAATTCATGCCCTAACAACTGACCGACTCCTAGCATAGACATGAACGAGTGACTACTCTCAACCTGAAGGGGGTGCACATTTTACTTAGGATTTTTATTCCATGTGACCAGCTAATCAGTGCGGTACACTGTGTTACCCATGCAAATGTACACATTAGACAGAACACCCCTCTCACATTCAACACTGTGCACTTATGATATATAATTATGTATCAACATGCTCAATGCAGCACTCCGCAATTCGAAACACCAAACACAAAACATTCAACAAACGAAATTGGACGGTACTCTATACTCCTATCCAACATAGCAGACATACATACACTTTAATAAGGTATTATGTGTTAACAACAGGCACATCATGAAGAACCAACGCCCACAAAACACCCAACAAAAGACTTTAGAGAGAACATTGCACATACACCCAGAACACCAGATATACTACATATTGTTGTATTACTGCTCACTAACACTAAATAAAGAATGCACACAACATCCAAGAGGGGTACAAAAGGGGGTGGTGATGGACGAAGCATCTGAATCAATCAAACACTCACACCCAGTCAAAAGATCTGGGCTTAATCCATCACAGTTCTTTAGCCCACGCTGCCACCCCAGTTCAGACATGGCCATGTGCAAATCAGTCTGACCCCGTGCCTCATGGGAACAGTCCAGCCTGAACTGCCAAGCCATGTCTTCCCTGGACTGGAAACAAGCTTCCGAGGCCCGGTTTCTGGCATTCCAGCCGTCTTCAGCCCGGCTTGCTTGAATCCAGTGGCAAAGTGAGCAAGGGATTCAGGCAAGCCGGGCTGAAGACGGCTGGAATGCCAGAAACCGGTCCTCGGAAGCTTGTTTTCGGTCCAGGGAAGACATGGCTTGGCAGTTCGGGCTGGACTGTTCCCATGAGGCACAGGGTCAGACTGATTTGCATATAGCCAAGTCTGAACTGGGGTGGCAGAGTTGGCTAAAGAACGGTGACAGATTAAACCCAGATCTTTTGACTGGGTGTGAGTGTTTGATTGATTCAGATGCTCCGTCCATCACCACCCCCTTTTGTACTGCTTTTGGCCGCCATAAGTGTGGCAGGGTATGCTCAGACGTGAGTCCCTTGCTCACTTTGCCACTGGATTCAGGCAAGCCGGGCTGAAGACGGCTGGAATGCCAGAAAACGGTCCTCGGAAGCTTGTTTACGGTCCAGGGAAGACTTGGCTTGGCAGTTTGGGCTGGACTGTTCCCATGAGGCACAGGGTCAGGCTGATTTGCATATAGCCATGTCTGAACTGGGGTGACAGAGTGGGCTAAAGAATGGTGATGGATTAAACCCAGATCTTTTGACTGGGTGTGAGTGTTTGATTGATTCAGATGCTCCGTCCATCACCACCCCCTTTTTTACCGCTTTTGGCCGCCATAAGTGTGGCAGGGTATGCTCAGACGTGAGTCCCTTGCTCACTTTGCCACTGGATTCAGGCAAGCCAGGCTGAAGACGGCTGGAATGCCAGAAACCGGTCCTCGGAAGCTTGTTTCCGGTCCAGGGAAGACATGGCTTGGAAGTTCGGGCTGGACTGTTCCCATGAGGCACAGGGTCGGTCTGATTTGCATATAGCCATGTCTGAACTGGGGTGGCAGAGTGGGCTAAAGAACGGTGATGGATTAAACCCAGATCTTTTGACTGGGTGTGAGTGTTTGATTGATTCAGATGCTCCGTCCATCACCACCCCCTTTTGTACCACAACATCCAAGAGGACACATTTAACAGAAAACAGTACATACACCCAACAGAAAATAGAAAGGCCTTATAAGTGAGTATTAACCTGCTCATAACTGCATGGATCACCAAGAACACAGATGCACATCTATCAGAATCCATTCGACAGAACACTGCTCATACATTCAACGCAGCTCAGATGTACTGTATGGTTGGACATTCCCTTTGTCATAGCAGCACTCTCATTCGGTTGCATGATAGAGAAACGCATGGCTAAACCAGGCGTGCCTTTACTACGCAGCCTAAACCACAAATGCGTCTGAACAACTCATTCCTTTAACACACATGCCTTTACCACGCATGCCTTCACCAAGCAATTTCATGGTAAAGGCATGACTGGCATAGGGATGTGTGTTAAAGATCACACCCTATATTACCTGCCCTTAGCTCTAACAGCTACCCGGCCCCCTGAACCCTAAAAAGTACCCAACCCCACGTGAGCCCTTAAAACGAACCCGACCCCCGTGCCCTAAAAACTTCTTTGATCTTCCCCCGAGCCCTAAAAACTACTGACCCCCAAGCCCTAACAACTACCCCGACCCCCAAGCCCTAACAACTACCCTGACCCCCTGAGCCCTAAATAGTACCTGACCCCATCCTGGACCCTAAAAACGACCCCAACCCCCCTGAGCCCTAAAAAGTACAACGACCACACCATGTGCCCTAAAAACTACCCCAGCTCCCCATTATCCCCAAAAAATTACTGTGACCACCCAAAGCCCTAAAACTACCCATACCCCATCAAGCCCATAAAATCTACTCCAACCCCTCCCTGAGCCCTAAAAAGTACCCTGACCGCTCCCTGAGCCCTAAAAGCTACCCTGACCCTGAGCCCTAAACACTACTCCAACCCTTAAAAGCTTTTGCATACTCTCCTGGTCCTTCCTGTTCCTGGGCCCACCCATTTCAGCATCTAGACGGCGCATTTCCTGAAGCACACATATGCGTGGTTAAGGATTGGTTAAGGCAAGCATGGTTGCACTTGTGTTGGAATGGGACGCGTGGCTCTGCTCACTTTGTTCAGGCCGTTTCATCTCTCATTCTGACAAGCCACACAGCTTTCCACAACACGCCATATTACACTGAAGCCTAAACCCCTAACCACAGATCACAGTTAGAAATATCACTGATCAAAAGCATTAGGGGAGAGGAGTTGGCCTAACGGCTAGGGCGGTCGGCCTCGAATATGGGGAACTGTGTTCGAGTCTCGGCAATGATGCTGAACATCCTGTGATTCTGGGCAAATCACTTAATCTCCCTGTGCCTATCAAAAATGAATGTGTCCTCATGTAATGCAACTTGTGCTATGTAAGGCGTTCTGATACCTGATACCTTCGGGTCAAGTTCGCGCTATATAAAACTCTGTAAAAAAATAATAATAATGTACTTTCAGAGACATACTACATGCCAGGCTGAATGTATATAGATTTATTAGGTGGCATAAATTAAATAGATAACATAATGCTTAATTTGTGATAAAAAAGGACAGGGTCCCAAAGTATTTGTTAGGAGCCCACCCCACTTTCTGCCAAACGCCAGGGCTGCCATCAATTAGGGCTGTCTAGTCTTGATTGCACATAATCATCATCTTTCTTCCACCACTCTACAATTTCTGTATCTTTCTTTCAATCTTGCAGGTTGAATTTCATCCCTGCTTTCCCACTAAGTCCCTGTTTTCCTATCTATGTCTTCCTCTTTCTTTGTCACTTTTCTGCCTTTCTCTTGCTCTGTGCCAAAATCGATAATAAAAATCAGATCAACGTCTCCAAAAACGAGTGCTGCTGTTGGCCACCTGAAACCACTGGCGCAAATTAAGCATTAAAGATGATGACCCTGATTTTTACTTTTGTCAGAGGTAGGCAGCAAAACTTCATGCACCCGGTAAATGCCACCTGGTACCTAGCTTCTAATCACATGGTGGTGGTAGGGGTAATGATAGCACTAATCATGTGGCTGTATCCCCACTTTTCCCATCGCCTCACTTACTCCATGCTGTTCACAATTTTAAATAGCCTTTCAGGGTGGGCGATGGTGGTGGGTTTGAGAGGTAACCAACTGGCTCAGAGCTAGTGATGTCCCCATTTTTGATTCCGTCTACTGGTGCATGCGCTGTCTGTTTTGAGCCATATTTTAGACTCACCAAGAACATACAGAAGCTAGAGGTTACCATTGCCTACAATTGGTTGGCTTTCCCATCACTCTTATGTGCCTGCTTCTCATTCGTGTTCCATCCTGTCAATCTAGTATTTGCCTCTTTACAATCACTTTTGTATTTTAAGGACTACTTTTTTTTCACGGTTAAGCACTCCGCATAATTTGCATTTTTGCTGTGCAATTTGGATAACCTGGCTGCATAATTTAGTCAACCATGCTGCATAGTCATGTAATCCTGACAATGGTAAAACCCTACAGGGTGGTTTGGGACTGTCATTAGAATGATACAATCCTTATTTCAATGGGAACTGTGAAATATTTTGCATATTTCATAGTTCTCCATGGAACAGGAGTTTAATTCCGCTTTATTGTGCTCAATCACAGCACCAAACACAGAATGTATGTACATACGCTGCATGTGTGGGGACTTTTATTGTACTAAGGCAGCTTTAACTCCCACCATGTTATTACCTGAGTTGCTTTGAAAAGAGATGGGTTTGAGAGAATTATTTATTATGCTTATATGTTTGCAAAAGTTTGAATGATGATATGACAATCCTTTTGAAATGGCAATTGAGACCATTACTTAAATGGTGGCCATGTGGGTGAATGTTGGGTAGTGTTGTGGCATATGATTGCAGGCGCGTGTGTGTATGACACTGGATGAGTGTGCATAAAATGGTGGAAATGTTGGTGTACAATGGTGGCTATTTGGACACCCAGTGGTGAATGTATGTTGGTGGGTGCATATGTATTATTGTAGCAGTGTGTTAGTCTGTTAGGGCTGTCTGAGCACATACTGGGGGATGTGTGGACCTATATTTTTGTGTATGCAGTGAAACATGAAGCTGTGGGGTGGCACTATTATGGTGAGGGTGCTGCCATATGATGGTAGGTGGACACAAATAGGATGTGGGTGTGTTGGCATATGATGTAGTAAATTACATTTATATTGTGTAGAGTAGTAGTTTTGCATGTAAACATTTGGATGTTGCAAAGAATATCTGCTGGGTGTTGGAGTGCATTGACCTATAATATTGGTTTTGAGACACAAGGGAGGTAAATCTATGCTTCCCTGATCTGCTCTAGTAAGAGCCAAACACGTGTCAGGAGCTGTTTTTATTAATTCTCGGTTGGCTTTTGTTGGCATTTTTCCGATCCAACGCTGAAATACTGTGCTTAGAATGGTAAGGGCTTTTGTCTTTGTCAGCTCAGTGTAGATAGCTATGCTTAAAGAATTTGCTTCAAAATTGGCAAAAGACATCCCTTTTCTAGCTCACCGGATGGTATAGTGCTAACCCTAGGCCTAAAACTCTGCTGTCAGATATTTAAGGTGAGCAGAGTTAGTATGTCTGTGGTGTTATAGAGTGCTCCGTATAAAAGAGCTTCTTTCCACCTAAAACTTGGAAACTCCTTATTTTCTTCATAATTTATGAGGTACTCTAAGCCTGAAAGGGCATTGTTTGGACTTATACTGGGTGGTCCCGTGCGTTGGGTGAAGCTATGCTCTTCTGACAAGCTCTAATAAGAGCAAAACACGTGTCAGGAGCTGCTTTTATTTGTGCCAGGTTGGCTTGGGTACAGCCGCGGCCCGTGGAGGGAGTTGCCGTGGGGCAGAAAGGCGGGGCGGGGGCTGCTAAAAACCGGAATATGGATATTTGGAGTTAAGTAAACAATTTAAACAATAAAACGAATTTCGTAGCACGGGCTGCTTCGCATTTTGCGATGCAGGGCGCGCTACGAAATTCGTTTTATTTATTAAATTGTTTACTTACCTCCAAATATCCATATTCTGGTTTTTAGAGCACCCCACCCTGCCCCTCCTCCCCCCTGCCTTTCTGCCCCACTGCAACTCCCTCCACGGGTCGTGGCTGCTTGGATAGTATTTTTATCAACCCAAAGCTGTGATACTGTGCCTAGAATGGTTAAAAGGCTTTTGTCATTTTTCAACTTGCCGCCAGTAGCATTAGCTAAGCTAACCCTGTGCGTAAGTATTTGCTGCAAAAATGGGAAAATACTTTCTCGCTTTTCTAGCTTGGTGTGGTGCCACTGTGGTAATCCAATGCCTGACATGCAGCTAAAAATAAACATTTGAGGTGAGCAGATTTAGAGTGTCAGTGTGCTGTGGAGTGATCCATTTAAAGGATCTACTCTCCACTTAAAATTTGGAAGCAACCCGAGTTCCCTACTTCATTTTTCATAATGTATGCAGCACTTAAGCCCGAAAGGCGATTGTTTGTGTGCGTGTGTGTATATTAAATATAAAATGCAAAATAAATAAATGAATTACGGTTTAGCTTCACTTCCATTGGAATACATTTGAATTTGCTTATATCGTTTTGATAGATTTCCACAAATTTGGCAATCACCTGGCTAAGGTCGTGCACCCTAATTTTTCTGCGGATCCATGTAGAGAAAAAAAAACTTAAAAGTGGAGAGGATGCATTACTCATTGGAAATTTTCCTCCAGCCCAAACTACTAAACGAACATGGAAGTTGAGCTTTACTGAGAAAGCATACCTTATTGATTTTGTTTAAACCTAGTCAGTGGTTTTTGAGATATACGCCTCTAAAAAAGTTTCCCAAGAAAACTTTGATGGGTGAACCCTTTTGTATATCTCTGATATTTGGGTTTCAAGGATTTTTTGCAATCCAGAAATTCAAAAAAGCAATCTGATGGGACAAGGGAGCCTTTTCATCATTCCTTTTGGATCTGCGGTTCTAAAGGTGAAAGAGCAATTCCCAGTGATTTAAAGCTTCAGCAATGGAACAATTCCTCTTGGAGCGGCCATTTCAAGGTGTGGAGTACAGGTCCTGTGTCTTGAAGAAAAAGTGTAAGAGCCATAAAGGGGGAGGGTGGGGAACCCTTCGTTCCAAATCTTCCCCCACATTCCCTGCCTTGAAGGACTATCTTGAAATTGAGAAAACACAGAGTATGCTAAACATGCTATATATCTGCAAAACCATGTGCCAATCCGTCATATGATGCAAAAGTTATTGGCAAATTAAAAATGCTTTGACCTCCAACAGGAAAGGATTGATTGCTATTAACCTCACCCAAACATTGGGAAAATAAAACCAGGGTTGTGCATGGGGGCTTGGCACATAACCCCTGCCTTGTCAGGGGGTGAGATTAGAGGCTTTAGCCCCATCACCTTGCTCAAGGGCTGTGATTACAATATTGAATATTGAGGAACAATTCTGTACCTTGCTCAAGGGCAGCAATGACCCCTGGCTTCCCCAAGAGTAAGTGGTTGCAAAATGTGCTCCTTCCTCCATTATCTTGCTCATGGGTGAGGGGAGCTTGTTCATTGTTTTTACTATCTCCCACTCAGTGCTTAATTTGTAAAAAAAAAAAAATACGTTCCTTGGCCCTCCGCAAACTACTGACCCTCACACACTTTCAAGTATACAATTTAGGCTATTCCCTTCCCCAAAAGCTATCAGAATGGCCTGGGTGGTAGGTATGAGTCCTTTTTAATGTATATTGAAATAATAAAGAACTGTTGTTTCAATCATTTCTAAATTAAACAAACAGCGCCACCATGCGTCAGACTATCATAAGAGCCGGTGTTGACAAGTGCAGCACCGAAAACAACTGGCTCAAATTAAGCACTGCTCCCTGTGTTCATGAATATGGGAAGAAATTATTTTTAAAAATTGGACGATGGGGATTTCTTATGTATCTCCCCTTGCCCATGAGCTGGGGCATCATAGACCTTACACGCCCGAATTGCCCAAGGTTGGTACAATATTGTGGAAACAATCCCCCTTTTGCCCAAGAGCATGGGCACACCTGTCAGAAGGCGGGTAAAGAGGTCATCTTTCCCCAGGCTCTGCTCTGTTTCATGGCCCTGTACTTGTGCTACATATATTTATCAATGTTATAGAAAAACATTACTTATTAACGATGATGCAGCAATCGTAGCGAAAGTCATCGGGTGGCCCCAGATGCTGGAACAGCTGTGTTTTATTTTTTCCTGCAGGACATGTCTTCTTAAAGATTTCAAATCCCTACTTGAGTTTGTTTCCCCAGGATAAACCAAAACTGAAGGCATGCACTGGTGTTGTGTAGTGGTGCAAATTGTTTACCATAAGTGTTGCATGACCGCCTCCTTACCCCAGGGATGATCAATACAACCCCCTTACCACGCCCAAGTGTGATGGGCTAAAAGAATAGGCATAGCAAGTGTCCACTCGGCTCTGGGCCTATACCCTGTTGGCAGGGCTCGAGTCGGAGTACCACGCAGGTGGACGGCGTCCCCCCACTTATTTTACCGGGAGCTTGATAACTGGAGCAAATGGAGCCACACATTCACTCTTTGGCCTCCCTGGGGCGAGATCGGAGCTCATGCAGAACGCTGCTCACGCGCTGGCTTCTCGGATGCAATCGCATCTAAGGGGTGAGCGAGGGGAGGCAATGAGTCTGATGGTGCAAGCCACCTTTCGTGACGTCACTTCCTGCCTTGACGTCAGCGTCTCCCCACTTCTTGTTGCTTGTTGGACACTGGCTGCACACTTCAGGAAATTAAGATCAGAGGGACTGCATTTCCGGCGCTTAAACACAGCCGCTTCACCTGGTACATAGTATTTCATGGCCTGGGGAAGGCTGGCGCTGGGCAATAAGCCAGTCTCACCAGTGTGTGCGTGAACGGAGAAAGGGTTTGCACAATCCTACCGCCTGTTTCACCTTGTGTCCATAAATGCTCGGTCAATTTTAAAATATTGTTGCCTTGCAAAAGGGGGCTTTGGGAACACCAAAGAAAAATATGCATTAATTTTTTGTAAAAAGAGCGGGGGCTCATTCCTGCTAGGTAAGGGCTCGAGGATCTCTGGACCCGGATCGGAATCATTTGAGCATCTTGAATTGGTGGAGAAGTCAGCGTGAGACCTTGGACGTCTATGGGGATTGGCTGCTTCAGGAACAACAGCACCCCCAGGATTCTTCAGAGCCTTAATCAGCTTTCCTTTCCTAGCAACAACACAATCCTCCCAGAGTTGGAAAACGGCCAGGCTTTAATGGATTAGCTCCCAAATTCAATGCAAGCTTTAATCCGAGCGGAGTTAGAAGGATTTGATTTTACAGACCATATTCTTCAGAAGCATCCAGTGTACATGCCAACATTTCCAAACAGGAAAGAGGGAGCCAGTGAAAAAAATCGAGGGAGTTTATTTTCTCCATTGACTAACATTGAAACAGGGGCAATTTTAGACGGGAGACAGCTAAAATAAAGCCATTTTGGATTTAAAAATCAGGAGTCGCAAGCCTAAATCGATTTATTGGCATTTATGATCCCAACAAACTTTGGTAGCATTTTGTGGTGTGACGCAAAATGGTAAATCTGCCCCAGTAAAATGTGCAGTTAATCTGACTGCCTCGCAGATAAAGTGTTGAGAAAAACAAAAGGACGGATCTTTGTATAGAGAATTCACATAAAGGTTCACAACATAGGGGCATGAAGCAGGCACACATGCACATGGCTCAATACAAAAAAATGGCCTCAACGTCCAACAGACAAACATGCACCCACGTGTGATCACCAAAAAGCATGCAGCCACAGAGGCACAAGACCAGGGCTGGACTGGGAGCAGCAACCAGCCCTGGCAGTTTGCTGCTTGGATCGGTCCCGGTAGCAGGGGAGGTGGGAGAGGGGGGAAGCATGTTACAGGGGGCCAATATTGCAACACTGCTGCAAAACTGCCCCCCAGTTACAAAACTGGCCCCCACAGGTGCAAAACTGCCCCCCAACCCTCCGGCCCACTGGGAAAACACCCGGTGCCCGCTATGGCCAGTCCGGCCCTGCACAAGACCAAACATCATATGTAACCTAGTGCAGCTGGCAGCACAGATTATTGGCCATCAGCAGAGACAGGATAATGTGCGGCTGTCACAAGGTGATATGCATCACCGTGAGTACTAGGTGATGTAGCGGAGGAAAGCACAGAGTGAAGTGCACTTGGAGAGCTGTGCACCATGGGAGCATTAGTCACTTGTGAAGAACCTCAGAAGAACACTGTGGGTTGTAAATAAAGGTAGCACATGCTGATGTCCCTCCTGCAAGACCTGGATGATGTGCCTCGTGAGATCCTATGGTATCTAAAGCAAGTAGACTAGGTGTTGTGCATGAAGTGAGTTTATTGTATTTTATGTGGCCCTTTTTGAGTTACAAATCATGATAAATAAAATCTATGTAAATCTATTAATGAGGTGAGCGTAGTATGGTGGTTCTGTGCATTCCTGGGACAAAGAGTGGCGTTTTTTAGGAGACCACCGATTAATGCACAATATGTGGGTACAAGGGTTGTACAATGGGATGCGTGGTGATGTGCACTATATTACAAATACTAATGTGCAGTAGGTGGGCAGATGGTGATGTAAGAGAGGTCGCAGATTGTCCAATGTCAGGCACAAGCAGGTCACCCAGTCTATATGTTTGTCAGCATTCTGGGACTGGTACTATTTTTCCATAGAAAAAGCAGGACTACAGGTACCAGAATATAAAGAAAAGGCGTCAAACTATCTCATCCAGTGGAGGCCGGCACGGATCGGTGATGGTGAGGTAGGGGGGGTCGAACGGACTGGGACACTCGTAAATAAAAAGAAAAAAAACGAACAACTTACCTCCTCGCTGCGTCTCTCCTCTACTGGCCTGAACAAGGCACCGGTAGCACCCAGGCCGAAGCTCCCCTGAGCCAATCACAATGCTGCATGGAAGCCTCGTGATTTGTCGGAGCACCAAACAATGGCACTCAGCCGGGGTTAGGAAGCCTGGGCATGTTGTCCAGGGTGGAGAACATGCTAAGTGCGCATCAATGTTTGGCAGTCCCCAGAGGGCCGATCTAACATTCATGCGCACTCTAGGGAGTGCAAACCACTCCTCCCCTCCCCTGCTCTGTCAGCAGAGCAGCCCCAGCCCTCCTGGCAAAGATGACATGCCTGCAATTGGAAAAAATAACATGATAACAACTTTCAGTTATCATTTTATTTTTTCATTCACTGCTGAAAAGAAATAGTTCGACGCTCCTCCGCTTTAGCGAAGGAGCTGCCACTGATCTCATCCATATAATGATAAACGCAAACACAAATAAGGATCCCAGTGTGGATACGTCGTTTGATTTAGAAAATGGGCTAGGAAGTTGCATATTACCGTCGCTATTAAAACAGAACTCCTTTTTATAGTGTTGACAAAGTTACTTTCTTTTTATGCTACTGTCATGTCTTGTGTTTTCTTTGTGTACTGCATACTGAACAAATTAATGTGCCTAAAGTAATCATTTCAATTATTTTCATTTGCATATCTCAACTCACAGATTTTCATCACCGATGTTTACATTTCAACCAAGCACAAATCGTCTCATGAAATAGAATGTGGTGAAGGGACATGAGAAATATAAGATATTGCTGAACCTTGGTACCAGCAGGCAATACCATGACTGACTCCAATGACTTCTGTGATAAATGGTTGTTTTGTCTAACAATGCACTAATGAAAACACTCAGGGCCAGATGTAGGTAGCCCTTTACCGATCGGAATCGGCTGAAAATACCGATTTTCGGCCGTTTCCAATCGGTAAAGGGCTATGGAGATGTAGGGGCACATATTCGGTAATTTTACCGAATCGTTATTATTACCGAATCGATAAATTTACCGATTCGGTAATATTTACCGATTCGGTAAAATTACCGAAAATGCAATGTGGGTAGCCAATTTTCCATTGGCACATGGCTTTCAGAATCGGTATTTTACCATGGAATACAAATCCATGGTAAAATACCGATTCCTGTGTACATGCACATCTGGGCATGTACACATGTGCCATGTGACAGACAGACGTGCCCTTAGGGCATGTCTGTGTGCCACATTGCACACATGCCCGTTTTGGAGGTGCTAGAGGGTGTCAAAGTGGCACCCCCTGCACCCTTGACAAATTCGGTATTTACGGATTCGGTAAATACCGAATCGGTATTTGAATTAAATCCTATGGGCTTCAAGGCGCATAGGATTCAATAGCAAATACCGATTCGGTATTTACCGAATCGGTAAATACCGAATTTCAAGGTATCGGTAAAAAATCCAGATGTTGGTACCTACATCCCATTTACCGATTTTGAAATACCGAATCGGTAAAACTCGGTATTTCAAAATCGGTAAATGGGATTTACCTACATCTGCCCCTCAATGCGCTATCAACATGGCAAAATAACTAAACTACCTTCCTGTGGCATGGCAGTTGCATTTCCATGGATCACCCAGCAATTTAGCCAGCAATTCCACATTTATTTACTGATTGCACTATTTTATCGTGCTGCACATCACCATGACCACTTTGCAGTGGTAAGAAAAAACATTCAAAAGTAACAGAAGGATTGCCGGTTACAGGAAGTGGTCCTAGATCCAGCATCGCCATTTCCCTTCAGGAGTTTGCAAAATCTATTGGGTTTGTCAATGTTTTATTACATGCTGCACAGCAGATGGTATACTATGCAACATGGTTTAATGTAAAAAAGAAAGTGCTATGACGCGGTCAATGCTGGCTGCGCAGAGTGGTATTTCTCTTTTACTGTGTCATAGTGTGTTTTTTCCTGTCAGACATTCCTAAAGTCATATCAGAAATTTCAATCGCTGTTAGACATGGAACCCGAGGGGTGATTCCCCCTGACTTTTTGCCTCTGCCTCCTGTATTTTTGACGCTGTGCTGGATTTTGTTTTTGCTGGTTTAGATGCTTTGGGCAGTTTGCCACTGCTGATCAGTGTCAAAGTGCAAGTGCTCACAGTGTCAATAGTTTTTATGATTGGTTATCCATAATTGCCATTTTTCATTTACTACTAAGTCCCTAGTAAAGTGCATGGTGTGTTAAAGTGCCTGTAAATCACATGCTACTTGTGGGTTTGTAGCACTGGTTGTGCCACCCACATGAGTAGCCCAGTAAATGAATCTCAGACCTGCACCTGCATTGTCTGAGAGCACAGCTGTAAACTGCCATGTTGCCCTGCACCCACTTGCCAGGCCCAACCTTCCCTTTCCTTACATGTAAGGCACCCCTGTGGTAGGCCCAAGGTACCCCTATGGGCAGGGTGCAGTGTATGTGAAGGGTAGGACATTTACTGGTGTGTGTGAGACGTGTCGTGATAGTGAAATACTGTGTATTTCTTTTTTCACTATTGAAAGGCTATCTGTCCCATAGGTTAATCATTAGGGTTGTAATGTAAAACGTTTGCACATGTAACTTTCCATAAGGACAAGATAGAAAAATTTGGTTTAGATTCTCTGATCTCCGATATTATCAACACACCTTTTGGTGAAGGTGTTTTTTAAAGTCTGTGTTTGAAAATGCCACTTTCAAAAAGTATTCAAACAAAGAGCGCACCATTTGTGCTCCAACTGCTGCACTGCGAATTTGGGACTCACTCCCATCAATAAGTATCTTTGAACCAGGTATTCCATTGTAAACACTTGTACCATGTCAATTTTGTCATCTAATTTTTAATCCTTGTATTCATAATTATCATCACAGCGGAGACAGTGTAATTAGCTCTTTTAAACGTTATTAATCCTTCCAATACCACATGTTCGCCAATCCAGCCTTCAAACAAAGGTATGTGCGAGTTAATCACAGTCAGAAGTCGGCAAATTTTGTGAAATACCCAATGCATTTCGAGCTATTTAAGCTCTTTGTCGGGGGTTGCTGAAATAAATGCAAACAATAAGTCACATATTTCATTGTAAGCAATGTTATACATGGTCAAACAACATAATATCCACTGTACACATAACCTTCTCCGTATGCCCAACAATCCTAAATTAAATGTGCAATGCTGAAAATACCGTAACCTTCACCTGCGTGTCCCTCCCCTACTCTGCCCAAGAAATTTCTGAGCTCCAATATACTAAAAGGCTCCTGAACGCTTACGTGTCCACAACCCTGTGATGACGATATTTTTTCTGTTTAAAGCTTAGCCTAATCCAACCGTCCTAATGCACCCCTACCTTCCCCCAATGCATTGCATTCTACCTAACTGCCTTTATTAAAACTGTGCAACCTCCGTTCACTCTCCCTTTTCCATCACCACTCTCATTCTCATACCCCAATCCCTTCCTTCTCCCTAACCCTGTGACTTTACGTTGTAACATTACTTGGCTCCACCACTCTGCTGCCTCATGATGTTCTCCGTGGGTGCACACCTCCCTCCCTCATCCTGGCTGTTAATCCACCTAATCAGCTGCGCTCACTCTCTTTCCTAAACTCTCGCTGTGCGCGCTGTCAAACCACGTGACTTCTCTCCCCTGCAGTTTAGGGCATCACACACTCCAACAGCTCTCACTCCCATAATACATCTCCCTCATCACATTACATCCCCCAACGTGATTAAACCCTGTATACCGGACCTCTTTAAACTAACCTGACATCACCCCTCACTACAATCTGCAACACAAAAACTTTAACTCGATTTGCGTGAATACATAAATGACCTGAGCAAAAACACCAAGTTTAGAAAGTACATTCAATCAAAATATTATGGTGCCTAAAAACTGCGTGCTCAGAATTTGGTGGTATAAAAAGTAGACATTTTCTTGTTTATATCATTCTGTGTACCTCTGTTGGCTTATGTATTGACTGCCTGGTTTTGGAGTGACAGGGGCTGGGGATGTGCAGTCACTCTAGACAGCCACTGTGGGTTGGGGGTTGAGGTGTGTCCTGGCTTTCCTGGACGACTGGTCTCTGGACTGAATAGCCCTGATCTGCATTTAGAGTGGTGTGAGTAGTTTCACTTGCACCTGAATAGGCTGTGTCTCCTTTTCTAGGTATCGCCTAGCGACGTAGCGCATGCGCTGAATGCCTTGGCGAGATCTATTGTCGTCGGTTTTGCTAGCGACGGGGTACAGGAGAAGTGCACGTGCCCGGACAGGCGTGCACGCATGCGCCCGGACAGGCGATGTGCATGCGTATGGCTCGCACGACAACGCGCACATGCCGCGCTTGTGCTTTCACTTTCCCACTTTTACTTTTATTCAATGCCGCTCCTATTTGCTTTCCCGGCCCACGCTGGAACAGGACAGGCCCAGTGTAGAATCAGATATTTGCTCCAAAGGTAACAGACGGTCAATGAGGGTAACCTTCCAACCAGTGAACTGGGGGGTTGCCAATCAGAACCATACTTAGAACAAGGGCGTGAGGCAAGTCCCTGTAGTGCAACCCTCCCCCTTCTGGGGATTCAATTTTCAGCCCAAGGCTGCTGCATTTCCGCATGGTTATTGTTTTGTTTCATTTGTCACATAATTCACCATTAGCTTCATAACCTGCAGATGTGAACATAAACTATTACTGTTTCTAGCTCAAACGGATCAAATATTACTAAAATGCAGTGTCACATGTTGCTGCGCAGCGGGAAGCCCATTGCAAACAGGGACTGGTCACCTTTGTTGCTTATTGCTTTATTGGTTAGTTACACCAGTACTGATGATGTGAAACCTATGGCCTGGCGTTATAGCAAGTTTAATATTTATAAAAGAATGGAGTGTTACTATCACAAAACATGCGGCATTACACCGTCTAATTTTCCTTGCTTGCCACGTGATTTACTCAACACTGCCTCATAAGTTGGTCTCTCTCTACCACATAGTTCCAGTCAGTGGCCCTGCCTCGAGCCTATTCATATGGGATTCTAGAGGGCCCCAGACCCTCTTATGTGGGGGTGCGGCAGCCCTGTTCACTATGCCACTGACTAAAGACTGGAACAGTGTGTGTGGAGTCCAGTTCACCCCAAATCTAATCCCTCCATCCCCTTTTGAGTATACTCTGCCCCAGGGTAAAACTTGCTCATTTCCTGGGCCTAACTATCCTTATCTGCCCAGCATAGAAAGCACTTAGAAGCAGCATACATCTGACTTTAAACGCTGCACATACAGAAAAATATCGAACTTCCCTGGCAGGATGTGGAGGGCAACCAAGGACGTAATCCGGTTACCCATCGTGCCACACAATATTGAGAAGCTTCTCTCTGCCCCGCCCTTTACTTAGGAATTACAAGGGAGCATTTGAAGGGAGTGAGGTGAATTGTAGGCACGAAGTGTGAGATCTGGAGACCGTTGTGAAGTGAAGTGAAGGGTGTGCACGTGTGACTGCTGAAACGCTGGTGACTCCCCGGGGTATATTCCATGCCTGTTTCTGTGAAGGGAATAGGGTGAATTGTAGGCACGAAGTGTGAGTTCTGAAGACAGCTGTGAAGTGAAGTGAAGGGTGTGCAAGTGTGACTGACTGAAGCGCTGGTGACTCCCCGGGATATATTCCAGGCCTGTTACCATACCTTGGCTCTGCCGGTAGAGAAGGGCAACAGACGAGTGAGGTCTCCACACCAGGCAGTGTGTTCAGGATTTCAGCTGTACGCCTGGGTCTGTAAACACAAAAACACCTGCCGGAAGAAGAGGCACACCACCAAATAAGGCACTTTTTACCAGTCACACTTAAATAGCATATCAGCAATCTAAAGCACACGCTGCTTACGTACTCTCAATCAACTTCTGTGCAAATGATTCAGACACCAGAGAGCAGACACCACAATAACAACAAACATGTGACAATCAGCCCGAAGCTTTTATATCTACAGTACACTGAATATAACAAGCATTTGCAATGCAATAGGTTTCACATTTGCGAGAGTTTGAGCTATTGTCATTGTAAATGACAATGCCTTTTATTTATGTGTTTTGAAAACCTGCAATCAGTGCATAATCACACACTTTGTACTTATAGTAGTAGATGCTTATGAGAAGCAAGGCTGTCAGTAACTGTGCCTGTTTTACTGCCAGCTGTGCATTTCGTAAGCAAGGACTATAAGTACAAAGTGCCTATTTACCCGCACTTGCAGGCTTTCAAAATACATAAATAAAAGGGCTTGTCATTTACAATGCCAATAGCTCAAACTCTCACAAATGCAAGACCTATTGCATTGGAAATGTTTGTTTAAAATACTCTCTCCGCACCCTGTAGTATGCTGGACCACAGAGGCCCCAGGACTGGTTTGGACTGGATTAAGAGACACTTGCAACAAAGCAAACAATGACAAAATGGGGTATAAGTACTGGAACAGAAGCCCCAAGCTGGTAGATCACTTAAAGAAACTAGAGGACCCTGCCAAACTGAAGAGCGGAAGGACTTGTGAAGGGTGCTGCCTTTTATTTGTGAGGAGTGGGTTGGCCTGCAGTTGCTGCTTCTGTCTGTGATGGAGGAAATGGACTGACTCTTTTCGCCCTGCTGTGGTATCCTGCTTGGGAAGAAATCTCCAAGGGCATGTGTCTGCTGGCCTCCTGTTCTAGGAAACTCAGGGACATCTAAGTTTCCCTCCTTCCTTTTTCTGGACTGAAGTATTACAGGAGGCTTTATGATCTGAAAGCCTCCCTGTGCTTCATAGGTGGCGAAGTCTCCGGTGCGCATTTACTGGCCTGAAATAACTGATTGAGGCCTTAATCGCTGAAAGCCCCTTGCTCTTCTTTTTGATCACCGAGAACTGCTCTGGGCTGAGTCCCACTCACTTTTTAAACACTACGAGAGATCACTGTGCAGTGTTTCCCATTTTGCCTAAGAAACTCTAGATGCAAGTTATGCTTCTCCATGCTCTCTTATTATAGCACATAGAAGTCGGTGTTAGGGTATTAGATGACATTTTAACTATGGTAGAAATGTTGCTTTTAATCTCATTGTCAGCATGCATTTGTGCTGTTTTAATGAAATTATGTGTGGTTATTTGAGCTGTGCTGAGCAACAGGATGGGACTGCTAGAATAAATGCATTTTAGTTAAAGTGTTTTTTCTTAGCCCAGTTTGTATGTGTGATATTACAGGAAACAAAATTGGTCTACGCAGATTACCACAGCGTCTGAGGATCCCTGTTTAAGAACTGTTAGTAACCTAAAAGCATTGATGCTGCTTCAAATATGTATTGGGAGGGGTTCTGTAGAGCTACAATAACCTGTCTTTCACATTCAATCGTTGCTTCATTAAACTAAGTTTGCTTGTGTCACCCGTGGGTAAGAAAACAAACCTTGTAGAGCTAAGCCAGAGTCTTAGTTTATGAAACATCCTTGAACAAAAAACCAAAAGCAGACACAGGACACCAATATCAACTAAACATCCTGCACTGAATGAGAAAACTAGGTTCTCTCAAAGGGGCCTTGAGGGTCTGCCCCCTAGAAAGGATGGCAGGAATTTGCCAAAATGGTGCACTTTACAGCGAATTCTATCAAATGTATTTGCTAAAGTCATACATTACACAAGTAGTTTTGAAAAGTAACTAATAAAATATTCCAATACTTCAGAGTCTGTAACAGTACCCAGGAGCACCATTTCTGCATAGCAGCAAATTATGCATGTGCCAGTGAGAAAATATAACCCATATAAAATATTTGGTGCACTGTAGGAAAACACAGGGGCCTATTTATGAGCCCCAGTGTCAATTTTACACCAATGTTGCGTCACTTTTAGTGATGTAGCAGCGTAAATAATGCCCCATGTTGCACCATATTTAGGAAGTGACACATCTAGGCGGAAAACAGAGTTTACATTGCATGCGATACAACACATGCCTTTACAACACAGTCGTTACAACGACTGTGTTGTTACATCGCAAACCATTACATCGCAAGTCGTTACAACTCGCTGTAGGAGGTAGAAGATGTTGGATTTACAATGCAACACCTTCCCTGCTGTTGCATAAACTGGAGTAGGAATAGTAAATTATACTATTCTTAAGTCCAGCATGCCCCTACAGCAAGTCGTTGTAACGACATGGGATGTAATGGTTCGTGATGTAACAACGTAGTTGTTGTAGCGACGCGTTGTAATGGCATGTGATGTATCGTATGCGTCGTAAAGACATATATTCCATCTAGGCAGATGCGTCACTTTGTAAACCCCGGCATTATATTAAACCTGCATCAGGTATAATGTATGTAGGTGGGCGTTCCCCTGCAAAAAAGCTTTCACGTAGCGATGCGCCACTTCTCATAAATGAGGCCCACAGTGTGCAATTGGGTAGACAATTCCTAAGTAAAAGAAAGGGCTGCATTACACTAAGGGGCCCATTAGGATGTCGGGCGGATTGCCACCACCTGCATGGCAAGCCACCAATTTCCCCCCACCATATTACAATGGCGGGGGGACCACGGCGGATGGAAACATCGTCCGCCGCTTTTCTGCCCCGGTCGCCTTGCGGCCGGGGCGGAAAAGGGTTCATATGGCTGGCGGTGTCTTCCAGACACTTCCAGCCATATTAGGATGGCTTCATGCAGATGCCTTTCCGTGGCGGCAATGCCACCACGGAAAGGCATGCGGTCTTTACTTTGGGGGCCCCCTGCGGTGCCCCATGGTGAAGGCGAGAGGGGGGGTGCACATGGGGGGTACCACCATTTGCATACACAAAGTGGCAGGCACCGCGCGGTGCCTGCCGCTTTGTGTATGCATATGCATGCCTGCATTTTTAACATTGCAGTGGGTGGTGTTTCCTTTTGCCCGGATCGAAAAGGCCACCAGAATCGGTCTTTGGGGCCCCCCTTCACCCAGGGCCCTCCGAATCATGCCTGTGGGGGTATCCATGGGTCCCCCCTTTCAGACCATGCACAGTGTGGTAGGCACCAAGGGTGCCAGCCATAGGGTGCACAATGTTTCCCAACCACCCCTTTTGTCAATGGGAGCCTGTGTACGCGTTCGGTACACAGGCTCCCATTGAAGTCCATTGGAGCCCAACCAAATCGTATCCAGATGCATTCAAATGCATCGTACTTGTTTGGTCGGACTTCCCTGACACGAGTCGTATGGAAAGCATTCCGGGCATGAGTTGTTTGGTTTACTTTCCGAACAAGATCAGAATCGGGCCCTTTGTATATATTCAACTTCAGCATCCTGGATGTCTTGCTGTTGATACTCAGAGACAGTGGCGTAGCAAAGGGGGGTGGGGAGGGGGCAGTCTGCCCCTGGCGGCACGAGTTTTGTGAACAGTGTACCCCCCCCCCCCCCGATTTTACCTGTGGTGGCCATCGCGGGGGCAGATGCAGGAATCACCAGCACCCCTTGCCTTAAATGGGCCCGCCGCAGAAACGCAGGGACGGTCACAGACAGCAAAAGGTATCACCTGCTGGTTGTGTTACTACTTTGGTTTTCTACGTATAGAGAAGTATCCCTTACCTAGTAGGTCATGGTTATTTAGAGCAACCCAGTCACAGCCAAAGTATATATGCTCAAAACAGGCACATATGGGGCAAGCACTTTGAAGACGTTTTGAATGTGTTCACCTAAGGCAGTGCAATCCCAGCCCGATGATGTACCTGTTCAAGATTTTGAGGGCCACCACTTCAACGCCGCTTGATCAAATTGGGTGACCACTTTTACTTCTCAGAGCCTCCTTTTTCTTGGTTATTACATATGAGAAATAGTCTATAGTGTTGCTCTAGGACTCATATAGAGGACACATGACAGCTGACGTGCCTGCTAGTGCTAGTCCACTGTGGCATTGTCCTCAGGAGGGGGACAGGAATGCTTCTAAGTCCATCTCCAAACCTACCTATTTTAGTAAATGCCTTTCAATGCTGTGATATCACCTGATTTAGTACTGTGAAACGCTTCTAGGGGAGAGACACTTTTTACATTTCGATGAGACTTTCCCGCACTTTTTTACACAATCTTTGTTTCATGTGCACGAGCTCTTAGATTCAAATCAGACCCATGGGTCTGAGGCTCTCTTAGTTAATTTTTCCCGCCTCTACCCTCAGACATTCACCCCGCCCACGTAGCAAACGTCCATGCCAGGTGGGCCCGGAGGTTTGTTTGGGTTTAAAGAATTCAGCAACCCGGACTGGCGCTGCCCTTCTTTCGCTGCCACTTCGTGTTTAAGCGTTCCATTCTTAATTAAAACCGCCTTGTTGAAAGGAGCTCGCTTTAACGCAACACGGCGTTGGGCTGGCTGCCCTGCCTGCTGCTTCCCCTGCCATCTCGAGGTAGAACGCGCTGTGCTTCCGGCCTCGGCCTCTTGCAGTCACGAGCCCCTGTTGGCAAAACAACACTGTGCCCCAGGGCACCTGCTCCGACCGCTGGTTGTATATAATAAACACCTCGCTCTCCTAGCACCCCCGTAATCCTACACCAGGTCAGAGGCCTCTGGGTGAACTTCCATGTTGGCATAAATAGTGTTAACGTTTCAACAGGATTTAGGTTTCACATGAACCACAGAAAATCAGGCGTGCGGTTTGAGTGATGAAAACAAGG